>NC_041385.1:827757675-827766877 GCF_002162155.2 Triticum dicoccoides
TTCTTCCTGTATCGGTCAATCTTCCTCTCCTAACCACCTTAGCAAGCTATCGGTTTCCAACACACGTTCATTCTTTCTCTTCATGTTTCGATCTCTAAGTCTCTCAACTACACAATCCCTTTTTCCACTCCTGTTACCGAATGTATTTACCTCACACACCCGCCATTGCACCCCATGCCGAGCTCTCTCTCTCTCTCCCCACCTCTCCCTCTCACACTCTCGTGCTAAATACATGCATTGCCTATCTAGCCCCCCAACCTCTCGTGTGCACGCATGCACGTTGTATATCTAGGTCACTCCCTCGAGACTATCTCACTCTTTCTTCGGTGCGGCAGGCCACACTGGCTCAATCTCGCTCTCTTTATCTGAGTCTCGTTTAACCTCGTTTTCTTTCACACACAAATGATATATCTCCTTGTTCGGGCCTCGATCGACACACTTATACTCTCTCACGCAGATTGTCTATCTAGGTCAGTCCATCCAAGCCGCCGCCACTCTTTCGACCTCATGGTGGGCCACGCTCTCTCTCTCTCTCTCTCTCTCTCTCTCTCTCTCTTTCTCTCTCTCTCTCCCTCGCAAAGCCGGAGCTATTTACATTGCGAGGGCCACTCCAACCTTGGATTAATTTGTGTAGGCATTTATTCCGGTCGGTTTAGATTATATTTTCGTAGCATTTGGCCCACAACTACTCCAAACACCGTTACAACCCACGCAACTCCCCTAGTTGATTTCCCTCTGGCTCGGTCATCGCTCTCTCGCACGTCCTTTCTCGCCTTCAATGTTGCACCATGGTATTATTGAAAAAACTATGTTGTTCTCTTTAGTTATTATAAATAAGCTACAAAACTACACACCGATATTCCACTTGGAATGGAACAAATTTCGACCTACAAATTAAAGTGCTACAAACTACACACCGAGGGGCCCACATGTCGTGAAACAAATTTGGACCCATATACAAATTAAACAATAAAGGACGAGGATCGGACATGCGACCGGGCCTTCAAGGCGCACGTCAATAGGCAACATACGTAGAATAGCAATGTTTGTTGTACCCCCTTTGTTTACATAATGTTTTTATATTACCACAGCCTAGTTAATGGATAACATGTAATATTATTTTTAGTACTATCCGCCTTCACTTACTGGTGGGTTCCATGTGTGCTCTCTCTCTCTCCTTCCCTTCTGCGTTTATACGCACGGGCAAACAGGAGGAACTCGCGGGCGATGTTGCCGTTGAACATATTTGGACGCGTTCACAAGTCACGGCACCAGTTTCACATACTAGCAGCACTAGTCAGTGTGTATGTGCAATGCACGTTAATTTGGAAGTATATTAAGTGCATGCGGATATTAACTACTAGGATATTATTTGCGTGTTGTCATGTGATTAGCACTATTTTTGCCATGAAATTAACTGCACGCTAAACGTGTTGAGCGCTCGACATTGAAGCAGTCTAGGTCGTTCGAAGACAAGGAATACATGTGGCTTGATGACGTTTTATATTTAATTTGATACGGCTCTAGCAGAACATTCAATCGATCAAACCATACATTTCGTTCAGTATGACTCCGACTTTAAATTATACGATGATCGATGTAAAATAAACGGAAATGATAAACATTCGGATTTTAAGCATGGCAATCCGAACGTTTTTCATGGCAAATTTAGATTACGCGGCGCCGGCGGGGGCGTCTCGCGGTGGGAAGCAGCTCCTCTGCCATGCTCTATGTGTCGTCGGGCCCCTGACGGACGGCGACGGCGGTGTCTTGCGCCGTTGTTGGCGTACTCATGGACATTGGCCTAGCTTCAAGGAAGGCCAAAATGTTCTGGACTTCGGAGCAAGTTAACTGGCGGGAGGAGGCGACTGGCGTTGGTGCAAGGAAGCGGTCGACAGCGGCCATTCATGCCGCTGCGGGGGGCACTGGCACCCGCGCGGGGACAGGCGCTGTCAATGGCGCGGCGGAGACATTCGTGTGCACGGGCACCGGCATGGGCGCGCACGTCAGTGCATGCGCAGGCGCATGCACTGGCAGGTGCACGGGCACCGGCACGGGCGTGCGCGTCAGTGAACACGCAGGCGCATGCGCTGGCAGGTGCACAGGCGCGTGAAAGTCGGCGAGGACCTCGTGGAACCCGTGGCATCAAGCTCGGCAACAATGTGCGGCTGCCAGCCCATCAATGCCACGGGGATGGGCGCTGGCGCATTCGGGGCGACGGGAGCCGGAACGGGAGCGGGGACAGGCGCGGCGTCTTCCCGCAAGGCCAGTTCAAGCTCGTCCCAAAGTGCCTTATGTTCTTGAGACTCCGGCTGGGTGTCTTCCTCATGAAACTGGAAGACTAAGGGCAAACCATCGTGATGCGGCACGGCATACGTTTAGGTCAGGCTAGTTGGAGGGACGACAGGAGAATCGGAGAGGAAGAGAGAGGATTGTAGCGATACCGGGTAGTGCGGGGTTGATTTTAAACTGCGGCGTTGGTGACATTAAAAGTGGGAGCAGTTGGGACGACGGTGGGCGGCGGAGCCTGGACAAAGGGCTCGCCTCCCGGTGAGTCTGCATAGTGGTCTTCTCGCATGCCTCCCTGACAGCCGGTGCAGCGGTCTGCTCACACGCCTCCCATCAACTCACACGCTTGCTGGGACGGTACCTGCCGATGAGAAGCGGGGACTCATGGCGGCACGTAAACGCCCACGGTTTCAATAGTGAAAGCATTCGACTTAACATGACAGGTCTTTGTTCCAAAATATCTTGGCTCTTCATTTGTGCAACTTGTCATAAGCAGCTTGTCTCGAATTGAAGAAAAAACTTGCGAAGTAATATTTGTGCCATATCACGTGACCATGCTCCGTTTCAAGAATTTATGCTCACTTTTGGATTTTTTGAAATTTAAGATCCAGGATTCGAAACAATATCTTAACCTGCATCATGCAATAAATTTTCAAGCCGTACATCTATCCTGTTGTATTTTTTAAGTATGGATTTGGTCAAACATTTTGCTTAGTTAAACCTCCTTTCCGGTTTATAGGGCTCAATTCAAAATTCTCACCAACCAAGGTAGATGGTGAGTGGTGGAACAATTATTGTAGTTTGCAAAACCACTCAATTAATGCGCTTGTTTTCCTCAAAAATTGTGTTTACGAATGCATTAATTGCAATGCATGCGTGCATAAAGTACATTGGTCAATTTTCTCTTAATTCTTGCATGTAATGATTTATTGCACCTTGAAATATGAACATGTGATGGGGAACAACCAAATTGAGACTTATAAAATTGGAAAACTAAAATTTTGAGATAAGCCCTATAAACCGTAAAAGGATAATCCCTGTGTAATAGTGCATTGCCTGATATATTAACTCAAGTACTAGGCACGAACAAACGGGCTCAATTCTGTGCTCATCCTGGTGTAGTAGTAGTAGTACTAGGCAATGCAGTTGACGGGTGACATTGACGAGCGGCGACCGAGGGAATTGAACTGTGCTCGGCACGCTAGGTAACGTTGTCTAGTTACTAAAGCATCCCTCCGTTGTTCATCGGTAGTCATTATGGACCGGGGACATGAGGGGAATTTCCTAGGGCTGGAATTCTGGCTGCCAGATATTTCAACTTGAAAAGCTGAGGCTCGACTGGTTGGGGTTGCCTAATGTGTGTACCACGCACGCCACCGAAGGACACGAGCCTATTTTTTTAGGATCAACACGAGCCAAGGTCTGGCTGGTACGCCATTGGGTCCTACCATTCGACAATACGAAAGGAACCTTTTTAATTGCCAAACGAATCTATGTGTATTACAATACCCGTATTTTCCTTGCAAATACTAATCTCAACGTGGTAATTGATTTATGACGAGTTGTTCAATTAGAGTGAGTTTGTGATATAGTGATCTCAACGTGGATTTCACATTTGATGGTATCCCTAGTAAGTTTTCCAATGCAAATTCAATTTTAAAAGATGAACAATATGGAGGTGAAAAAACTTTGTATATATCAAGCATATGACCACACATACACACACACACACGCACGCACGCATAGAGACACACACGCACGAACACAACAACAATCCAATAAGTATAGTGCATCTATTTTTCCAATCCATGCATGTATGACACGAATTCAAAAATACTCCTTCTATTCCTAAATATTAGTCTTTTAGAGAGTTCAACAAGTGACTACATACGGAGCAAAATGAGTGAATCTAGACTCTAAAATATGTCTATATACATCCGTATGTGCCAGTCCATTTGAAGCCTCTAAAAAGACTAATATTTAGGAATTAAGGGAGTAAAATGTAAGACATCCATGGTCCTCAGTTCAATATTTAAAATGAACATGAAACTGAAACATGAATATTAAGTCTAGTACTACAGTACATGCAAATGTTGTGTTTAGGCGGAGCTATGATTGTCGGGGGTCAACCCCTCGACCTTAGATAAAATTGTGGAGCTCTGTTTAGGGTTGTTTAGATTATATTTATCCCCACCCTCCCAAACACCGATTGGTTGTGCACGCCCCACCCCTCCTCCCCGGGAGAATATCATGTGCCCCCATACCTTAGATGCTATATGCCGATACGAGTTGCTTGGAGCTTGTAGATCTGAGATATAGCAGCTCACATGATGTGTCTTAATTTTTTTGCAGGAAACCTTGATGAGTTTGAGAATTGCACAGAATTTGTACAAAAACTACTTAGATGCCCTTTGATCCCATATCCAACAACCTCGAAGCTCGTATCACCGTAGCATCTAAGATGAAGGAGGACATCATATTCTCCTGTATGTAAGAATAGCATGTGCTACCACACCTTAGATGCTTTGGTGATACAAGATCTTCGGAGGCGTTGGATTTGTGACCCAACAGCTCCTCGGTGGTTCGAATGGTTTTTTGCAGAAAAGCCCCAAAAGAGCCCGGACACTGCTTACAAGCACAAAGACTGCTCAGATGCCATTGGATCTCAGATCAAACGACCTCCAAGCTCGTATCACCGTAGCATCCAAGCCGCGATAGCACCTTATGTTTTCTCGCATGGGAGAGTATGAGGTGCTCCTGCACCGTAGATTCTATGGTGATAGGAGTTCACTGAGATCTAATGGCCCACAGTAGGAGGTTTGAATGTTTTTGCAATATACGGCTGATAGAGTTTGGGAAATGCGCAGAAAGTACAAGTACTATGCATGTGCCATCTGATCACTGATCATACGACCTAGATGCTCATATCACCGTAGCGGGTAATTAAGCTACGGGGAGCACCTAATATGAGCACAGGGGAGCCGTTGGATCGAAGATGCAGCGGCACACATGAGTCTTGAATGTTTTATTTGCAAAAAAAAACCTTTGGAGAGTTTGGAAATTACGCATAATCACAAAGACTACTCCCAAGCCATTGGATCTCACTTCCAACAGTGTAAAAACTCGTATCACCATAGTATCTAAGCTGCGGGGTGGATGTGATATTCTATGCTGCTACCATTCTTGTTCGTAAACTTGCAAAACACGTGTAACTCATGCCGTTGCTTGTCTAACCGCGCAAAGTGTTTGTTCAAAAAAACCATCCTACACTGAAATATCGGAACAATACACGGGGGTCCCACTTGTCATTAATCAAATTTGGACCTAAAACTAACAAATCTGAAAGACGAGATTCGAACTGGCAACCTGGACTACAAAGCGTAAGTCGATAGCCTGAAAAAACAAACGGTTGTTGGCTTTGTCCCATAACTTGATTTTATACAGTACTTGCATTGAGTAGAGTAGAGGGAGTGCCTCGTTAACACGTGCATGACCGTTGTCTCACTTACTGGTGGGTCCCAAGTCTGCAATATCAATATCTCTTCTCTCCATCGTCTAACCTTTGCACGGGCACACACGAAGAGCGGCGCTAGCTTGCCGTGGTGTTATTACAACTAAAAAAAGCTTGGAAAATAGAAGAATTGCCTAGAACAAGAGACGTTGTGGCTGGTCGAGACGGAGCTAACCGTGCCACGTTTGCATGATGAAGTTGTGTGGCTAGTGGGGTGTTTTTGACCGACTGGCTGGGTCTCGAGGTCGAACCATAGGTACTACGTCTGATACAGTATATTTTTACACGCACATTTTTCCTCTGTGCCGAGACGTGGCACACCCTACTGCGCGGTTTCTGGGTCCTCCCGGGTGGTGCACGCATATATTCTTCCTGACGTGGGATGCCCTACCGCGCATTTTCTGGATCCTCCTCGGTCGTAGCGCCGAAGCAAGTAAATGAGTCTTCAAATCATGAAAGACCATCTTTCCCGCCGAGTACATCAGTGAAGCACGGTGGCTAGCTAGTTGGGCTAGTTCGACCGATTAGCTAGGCCGCCGCCACATTTGTTTTTTCACCCCTTTTTTTATCTACTTGCCGGCAGGTAAATTTAAATATCCACTGCGACGTTGCTATAGCGTTTGGGTGCGGCAGGATTTTTAATTTTTTGATTGTCAGGAGGAGGCGTGGCAGGATTTTTAATTTTTTGATTGACGGCAGTAGGCGCGGCAGCAATTAGTCACGATGACTCCGCCTGTAAAAACCCACTGCTCCCTAATGTGAGAAGTCGTTGACTGGTGTTTTACCGTGGTGAAAACCAAAAGATTCCCCGTTCCTCGGCTGGCTCTCTCCGCCTTCCCGTAGATTGCATTTCCTTTCAGCCGTTTCGCCCCCTTTGCTTCCTCTCCCCATTGCTTCTACCTGGTGCCATGGCGGCGTAGTAGATCACGGAGTCCGAGGTGAGGCGCCTGACACAGGAGCTCCATGCCAAGGATGCGGAGCTCAGGGCCAAGGACATGGAGCTCCGTGAGCTCAAGGAGGAGAGGAGTGCCATGCTCCTCTATTATGTGCGGGAGTTCACGGAGCTTCAAAAGCGGCAGGCGTCCACCACAAAGATGCTCGAGGCGTCGGCGGCGTTGCTGTAGAAAGCGGGAGATACGATAGGCCGTCAGGGGAGCCGGCTGGAGCGCCAGCGGGCCGATCATGACGAGGTCCAAGATCGCCTCAGCCACTTGGTGAACCAAGTTGCCACGCACATGTTGCGGCTGCGCGATGCCTACCGTCGTGCCAGCGCGACGATGCCAGCCGTCGGGCTAAACCCGTCGACCCACCGGTCGACTTCAACCAGCTGCGGCTTCCTGACCTGGTCTCCTTCTTCACCTATATCTCCGAGGAGCTGAGCCGTCTCCACGTGATGGTGGGGGATGAGCTGGACAAGGAGGGGTTGCGGGTTTCCGTCGCCGTTGCCGGGCGAATCCTTTCAGGGCTCTGTCACCGGAATCCATTAGTGCCATTGGACGCCGTCTTTGACGAGCTGGCTCCCGTCAACCGGGAGCAGGCTCTGCGGGCGGTTGCACCCTGCATCACCAACGTCATGCGCCTCGAGAAGCAGAGGGACTTCGGTGGTGTTTAGGCGCCCTCTGCATGGGCATGTCCATGTCTCGGCGTAGCATGACCGTTGGATCAAACTCAGATCGTGCAGATCAGTCACTGTAGCACAAAGCGTGTGGGTGTGTTTGGTTGCATTCTCATCTCAATATAGTTGTTTCCTCTTCGTGTATTTTTGTCAACCTACTAGTGTGGACTCATGCACCCTTCATGGTTCATGCACTCTGCCAAACACCCAAAAGTGGGTCGAGAAGGGAACTTTTGCTCCCATGTCGTGCACCCTTCATACACCCTGTCTAACACTATAGGATGTGCTTCATATGTTTCATGTTTCGTGGAGTACTGTAGCACCGTACTCTCCGTGCGCTGTGGACCAAGTTCTGTTAACATTGATCTCACCGTTCATTCTCGACCGGACAGTCGAAAAAGCGGTATTATGTTACATATAGGAGTAGTTGACATGCGCACAACATCATTTGTTATCGTCATATATTACTACACTAGCCCCCTACTACTTCCACCGCTGGCCAGGCCATCCTTCTACGCACTCACACCCCCTGTTATTCTGCAGCGATGGCAGCCTCACACCACAGTCGAACGAGTGAACCCTCATACTCCTCTACGCGTGGGCATCCACTGCCGCGTCTTCCCCGGCTCCATGTCGTCTCCTTCCTAGGCCTCGCCGTCGTCCACCGCCCTGGTGCTCTCGGCGCGGCGTGGTTAACGTGGTCAAGGAATGGCTTCCATCAGACGTGGACCATACGTGGAGAGGCTGACAGCTGGGTCCACGGCGGCAGCAAGTGCCTCCTTCCTACGCGCAAAATAATTATTCCTCCACCTGACAGCAGGGACCCACCGGACGGGCCATCGTATTTCGTGAAAAAAATGTTCCCCCCTGTCTGCTGGGACCCACCAGCTACATCTTTGCACACAAGGAAGTGCGTCCAGAAAAAAACAGGATTCGCCCCCCTGACTGCTTGGACCCACCATACATCTTCGCACGCAAGGAAGTGCGTCCGGGCAAAAAAAATACGATTCGCCCCCTGACTCCTGGGACCCACCAGCTAAATCTTCGCACGCAAGGAAGTGCGTCCGGGCAAAAAAAAACGATTCGCCCCCCTGACTGCTGGGACCCACCAGCTACATCTTCGCAAGCAAGGAAGTGCCTGACAGTCGGGACCCACCTGGTCGAAGTGTATGAAGCGTTGTCATTCTGGTCGCGAACACGTAGTACATTCTGGTCGATGTAGAGGCGCGCACGTGTCGTAGTAGAGGCGTGCACGTAGCATGTACACGTACGTACAGCGGCGAGGGTGCAAGAAAGAAAATATGGCCACGTACGTACATACGGGTAGGGTCTCGAACGCCTACTTGCGCATACGTACATGGCTGGGTCGGAACGGAGAAACAACATCGTCGTCGTGTTAATGGGGAGCCAACCGGTTGGGTCGGAACGGAATGCATGGTCGTGTTCATCGGGAGGGCTTGGATGGAACAGGCTATGGAAACGAGGCCTGGCGTACCGCACAACGGAGGAAATGGACCTCCTACATTCGGAATAGGGTCCTGTTGATCGGGAGGGGTGTGGCGTACCGCAAAACGGAGCAAACGAACCTCCTACGGTCAAAACGGGGGTCCTGGTTATCCGGATGGGTGTGGTGTACCGCAAAACAGACGAAACAGACTTGTGTTGGAGCGCTACGGTCGAAACGGGGGTCCTGTTCATCGGGAGGGGTGTGGCGTACCGCAAAACGGACAAAACGGACTTGTGTTGGAGCGCTAAGGTCGAAACGGGGTCCTGTTCATCGGGAGGGG
>NC_041385.1:827766887-827819964 GCF_002162155.2 Triticum dicoccoides
ATTGTGCATCCAATCGATCGGCTTCAGTTAGCAGCAGTAGCGAAGGAATCGCTCCATCGGGTTCAGTTAACAGCCATCAATCGACTCGGGTTCAGTAACACGTAGCCTATAGTGCAATCGCTCGGGTTCAGTTAGAGCCCAACGCCTCGCTCGGGTTCAGTTAGAGCCAATGCCTCGCACACATGTGCGTGCATGTACGAGAGAAACGCGCATCACTTGGCCCTCGACCTCCCACCATAACCGGCAACTCCCCGAAATTTTCCTCCCCCTCGCTTCTACCACGGTTTTTACCGTCATGGACGGCCCAAAGAATGTCATGCAGCTGCGTCTCCGGCCAGCCCAGGACGAAAAGCCCATTTTTTGTCATGCTTTTTTGTCATAGAAGTAGGATCCCACCACATCTATGATGATACCAGGTTTCGTCACAATTATCGTCATAGAAGTATCATATGTATGACAGAAAAAAATTTCGTCCGGCCCAAAATGTCATGGATGTGTCTTTTTTTGTAGTGTATGGTCAAGACATGATGAGATATAAATTGTTCTATGAGATGATCATGTTTTGTTGTCGGCAACTGGCAGGAGCCCTATGGTTGTCGCTTTATTGTATGAAATGCAATCGCCATGTAATTGCTTTAATTTATCACTAAGCAGTAGCGATTGTCATAGAAGCAATAGTTGGTGAGACGACAACGACGCTACGTTGGAGATCAAGGTGTCAAGCCGGTGACGATGGAGATCATGACCGTGCTTTGAAGATGGAGATCAAAGGCACAAGATGATGATGGCCATATCATGTCACGTATTTTGATTGCTTGTGATGTTTATCTTTTATGCATCTTATTTTGCTTAGTACGACAGTAGCATTATAAGATGATCCTTTACTAAATTTCAAGGTATAAGTGTTCTCCCTGAGTATGCACCATTGCGACAATTCGTCGTGCCGAGACACCACATGATGATCGGGTGTGATAAGCTCTACCTTCACATACAACGGGTGCAAGACAGTTTTGCACGTGCGAAATACTCGAGTTAAACTTGACGAGCCTAGCATGTACTGTAACATCCCAAATTTTCAATTTGGTATGTTGTACATTAGATCATCATTGCATATCACATTTTATTGCATTTGGCTTGATCTAGAAATTTTATGCAACTCAAGGACCCACGGAGAGAGGTGGGAATTTCATTATTTTCATAATTGAGTTTTCTCAAATTTTGAAAATATGATCATTTAATTTTATTTATTTTATCTTCAATTATTTCTATTATAAAAATATGAGAGAGGGAATAAAATGACTTTCCCAAAATAAAGAAATATTGAGGATTTAATAATAAAATCAAATAATATTTTATTTCGGAGTTTTTTGCTATTTTATTTGAAGTTAGGAAAAATTGCACGGCTTTCAAAACTGCATTTTAGGACCAAGAAAATGTTCATCTCGTTCTAAATATATTATTTTAGCATTTTTAGAATTTATTTTGGCATTTTTAGAATTTTATTTTATTTTCTAGAATTTTTTTAGTTTCGGCAGAATTTATTTAAAAAAAACTTCCAGCGCCCGACTAGGCCGAGGCCCAGCCGAGCCGGCCCACGTCCCCCGCGCCGCCGTCTCCCGCCTGGAGACCGCGCGCCGCCGCCGCCGACTCGGGCCGGAGTCTGAGCCGGGATCCTCCTCCCCGCCGCCTTGCCCCCTCCCCCAAGCCACCCCTTCCCCCTCTTAAATACCCCCAACCCCGCCGCCTCACCCCATCCTGCCCCGCCGCCGAAGCCGCCGCCGCCGCTGGGAGCCTGCCGCTGCTAACGCCAGTCACCGCCGCCCCGTCGCCGCCGCCCCACGCCACCCACGCCGCCCCGCCAGAGCCCCGAGCCCTGCCGGACCCGACGAGGTAGCGGCCGTTCGCCGCCGCCGTTTTTTTAGAAAACCGATTCGGCTTTTTAGAAACCCTAGCTCATTTTTTTAGATCGGTTCACCGGTTTTCCCGGTTTATCTATTTAACAGACGTTCATCCGTATGTTCGTTTTAACAAACAGTTTTCGTCGTTTAGCCGCAGAAAACGAATATTTGTTCATTAGCATGTTCGCCAATTTTTCTTTTTCTCGGATTTTCCGTGATTATTCCAGATCGTGATTTCTGATCCGATTTTCCTTTTAGTGTTTCTTTTTGCTCGTTTATCAGAATCAGTAAATTCAACCGCCTAGAGTTTCGTCTCGAAATCCTCTTTCCGTTTAACCAACTCAAACAAGTTTTTGCTACTGTAAAATTTGACTTAGGTCCAGAATAGTAAACGAAGCTTGTTTCTTTTGCCCTTTGAGTTTCGTTGCTTCGTTTGATTTGATTCTTTTTGCAAATCGGAGTTCTTAAGTTGAACTTTCTGGTTAGATCTCCTATTTGAGTTTTACCTGTGCATTAGATTAGTACTTATTGTATGCTTGTTCGTTTGCGATAGAGTACCCGGAGTGCGCCGCTTGCTACTTTGAATCTCTAGGTTTCATGGATCATCAGCAAGGCAAGTAACACTTTGATCATACCTCTTTACTACCCAGTTTTATTGCATTAGATCAATCCTCAAACAATTGCATGATTAGGATCTGATTAATATGTGGGTTTTGGGAAGTAGATGAGGTAGTACCTATTACCTGTTTATTATCAAACCCTTGGGAGTTACTTCTGCGTTTGCTTATATTGCTATGCTATGCTAGTAGACGTGGATTGGGTGAGTGTATCCATGACAGATGTGAGATTGTTATTTTAATGGTTTATTTTAAGGTGGCAACTTTAATACACATCTGGGTGGATTGAGGCACCTGGGATTCCAGTGATTGCCTGTTTTCTTTATGGACCACCACCCAGGCTCAAAGGGATCATGAGATTATTCATGCTAGAAACTTCCCTTTGCAGCCACAAGCCACTATGGGCTCTAGCATAGTTGATTAAGTCGTGCGAACTCTTACAGTGGTAGACTGGCAGATGTAGGGGAAAGTAGGTGTAACTGTCTACCCAATCGTAAGGTGCTAGCCCTTCTGAAAGACTATGTCTCGGTCATCCGTTCCTCAAACACCATGTAGTGCGAGAAATCTAACGGGCGAGATCGAGTCTTGTGGGGAAAAGTGGGCAAACCTCTACAGAGTGTATAAGCTAATCATGGTTAGCCGTGTCCCCGGTTATGGACGTTTTGAGTATCTAGTATCTGGATTATCATGTGAATCTCATCATGTTACTTTAATTTAATTTTGTTGGGTTTAATGATGATGCTTAATTGGGATTGAGAGGGTGTCTACCTTCTCAATGTTTAACTACCACCATGATAGTTAAATAAAATTTATTCCTTTGCAGTAGGGAAAAATTGGCTTTATGCAAAACTGTAACCATAGAGATTTCGACCAGCCATATATGCATGTAGTATAGCATTATTCTGTTCATTACTCTCTATGTCTTACATTGCCAGCATATTCCATGTGCGGACCCGTTTTTGGGCTGCAACATTCATGTTGCAGACTTTTCAGACGACGAGTAAGGTGCCTTTAGGTCAAGGTTCTATACTCAGTGATGCTGTTGGAGTTGATGGACTCACTTATCTTCCAAGCCTTCCGCTGTTATCGTTGTTAGATGTCCTTAAGCCATATTTATTGTAATAAGCTCTCTTTTTGAGACATTCGATGTAATAAGTGTGTGATTGCTACTCTCTTATAAATCCTTCAAGTACTGTGCGTGTCAGCATTACTGATCCAGGGATGACACTAAAGCACAGAGATCAGACTGTTTGAGGTCTGATCGCTACAAGATGGTATCAGAGCACACGCTGACTGTAGGACATGACCACTAAGCTAAAGCCCTAGATCACTACTCACTCTTCTCATTTCTGACTCCTCGTCTTTTCTACTCTTTTAGGATGGCGGATGCAAGGAACAAGTTCACGCAAACGGATGAAGATACACCCTTTGGACTCCACTTAAAGGAAGTCACTATAGTACCAAGCTTCACCGAGACCTACATCGCCACTCTACCAGAAGAGGAGCGTTGGATGATTCAAGTTCAAGTTCCAGGAAGGACGTTCATGCCCGTCACTGAACCCATAGGGTTTTCCTTTGATGCACCAACCTGGAGTTTAGGAAAGAGCATGGCAGCAAACATCACAATGGGACGCATTGGATAAGTTTACCACAAGGATCTCAAGGATACTATTTATCAGATTTGTGGGCGCTGAGATGAGCAATGGGAGATGATCAGCACCAGGAAGGATAGATCAATTGCAGCTTTCATCCAGGAGTTAAACCAGTACATTCGCCGCCAGGAGAACCAGATGTGCGCAGGCATGATAGATCTTAAGAAGGCTATGACCAAGATCATGGAACTGGAGGAAGAACTCAAGTCTACACGCGATGGATATGAGGAGGAAATAGCAACACTCATGGAGAAGAATGAAGATCTGAAGAAGAAGCTAAAGGTGTTTATGGGATTTCCCGCGACTAAAGGAGAAGATGATGATTGCACTTGCCCGGAGAATGCTATGTCTTGAGCTTGCGTTGGTTTTCCTTGAAGAGGAAAGGGTGATGCAGCACAGTAGCGTAAGTATTTCCCTCAGTTTTTGAGAACCAAGGTATCAATCCAGTAGCAGGCTCCTCAAAAGTCCCACGCAAATACACAAACAAACAAAGAAATCGCAACCAACGCAATAAAGGGGTTATCAATCCCTTCACGACCACTTGCGAAAGTGAGATCTAATAGAGATAGTATGATAAGATAAATATATTTTTGGTATTTTATAATATAGATGCAAAAAGTAAAGATGCAAATAAAGGTAGATTGGAAACAAATATGATAAGAGATAGACCCGGGGCCATAGGTTTCACTAGAGGCTTCTCTCAAGATAGCATAAGTATTACGGTGGGTGAACAAATTACTGTCGAGCAATTGATAGAAAAGAGAATAATTATGAAATTATCTAGGCATGATCATGTATATAGGCATCACATCCGCAACAAGTAGACCGACTCCTACCTGCATCTACTACTATTACTCCACACATCGACCGACTCCTACCTGCATCTAGAGTATTAAGTTCACAAAGAACAGAGTAACGCATTAAGCAAGATGACATGATGTAGAGGGATAAACTCATGCAATATGATATAAACCCCATCTTTTTATCCTCGATGGCAACAATACAATACGTGCCTTGCAACCCTTTCTGTCACTGGGTAAGGACACTACAGGATTGAGCCCAAAGCTAAGCACTTCACCCATGGCAAGAAATATCAATCTAGTAGGCCAAACCAAACTGATAATTCAAAGAGACTTGCAAAGATAACTCAATCATACATAAAAGAATTCAGAGGAGATTCAAATATTTCTCATAGATAAACTTGATCATAAACCCACAATTCATCGGATCTCGACAAACACACCGCAAAAAGAGATTACATCGAATATATCTCCACAAGAGAGGGGGAGAAAATTGTATTGAGATCCAAAAAGAGAGAAGAAGCCATCTAGCTAATAACTATGGACCCGAAGGTCTTGATAAACTACTCACAACTCATCGGAAGGGCTATGGTGTTGATGTAGAAGCCTTCCATGGTCGATTCCCCCTCCGGCAGAGCGCCGGCGAAGGCTCCAAGATGGGATCTCGTGGATACAGAAGGTTACGGCAGTGGAAATTGTGTTTCGGGTGCTCCCTGGATGTTTTCGGGGTACGTAGGCTTATATAGGAGGAAGAATTACGTCGGTGGCCGCCCGAGGGGCCCACGAGACAGGGGGGCACGCCCTATAGGGGGGCGCGCCCTACCCTCTAGTGGCCGCCTCGGCTGCTTCTTGACTTGCACTCCAGGTCCTCTGGATCACGTTCGTTCCAAAAATCACGCTTCCGAAGGTTTCATTCCGTTTGGACTCCGTTTGATATTCCTTTTCTTCGAAATACTGAAATAGGCAAAAAAACAGCAATACGGGCTGGGCCTCCGGTTAGTAGGTTAGTCCCAAAAATGATAATAATGTGTAAAATAAAGCCCATAAACATCTAAAAGGGGTAATATAATAGCATGGAACAATAAAAAAATATAGATACGTTGGAGACGTATCAGAGAACTACATCATCATCGACGACACCGACTCGGACCTAGACAATAGAGATGATGACTATGTTGATGAAGCTGGAGCAGATATCATGGAGTCTTCAACGGAGCAGTTTTTCTAGTCGACCACTATAACAGTAGTAGTATTCCCCCATGAATCTAGTATAGTCTGAGCACTTTTGTAACGATAGTTAGACCGTTGTATGCCCTTGTTTGAATTGAACGAAGTGTTATTGTTTACATTTATCTCATGTGCATATGGGTAGTGTTTTCTCTCTAGACCTCATTCTATTCTGTATTCTCATCTTTTCTAAACCCTCAGATGCCTCCGAGACGTGACAATTGATTTGCTTTCCCACCGGAACTCACCAAGTTGATCCAGCAGCAGAATGCATTGATGCAGTTACTAGTCCAGAATCAGAATCAGGGGAACAACAACAACAACAACAACAACAACAACAACAACAACAACCCACCACCACCACCACCTGTTGATCACTTAACTCGTTTCCTTAGACTATATCAGCCGGTGTTCTCCAGTAGCACTGAGCCGATAGTTGCAGATGATTGGCTCCGCAAGACAGGGAGAGATTTGACCACTGCAGGATGCACGGATGCGGAAAAGGTGCGTTTTGCTGCACATCAGCTAGATGGACCCGCAGCATCATGGTGGGAGAATTTCACAACCACGTATCCTATCGACACTGTCACATGGGATCAGTTTCAGCAGGCTTTCCGTACTGCCCATGTTTCAGCAGGAGCTATGGCCATGAAGAAGCGTGAGTTTCGCAACTTGCACCAAGGAGGGCGTATAGTTGGCTAGTACGTGGATGACTTTAGTAAGCTAGCACGTTATGCCCCAAATGACGTTCCTACAGACGCAGCTAAGCAGGAGAAGTTTCTGGAAGGACTGAATGATGAGCTGAGCATGCAGTTGATGGTAGCAACCTTCAACAACTACCAGGAGTTGGTAGATCGTGCTCTCATGATTGAAGGGAAGCAGCATCAGATTGACAACCGCAAGAGGAAGTATGGACAAGGGAAGTACAATTCTGGAGTTCAGCAGAAGCCTCGTTTTACCCCAAAATCGGGAGGACATTTTTAGCATACCCATGGAGGAGGGATCTCACATAATCATAATGGCCTCAAAATTGTGAATGGGAATGGAGGAATCAACGGTCAGAACCGTACCAATGAGGCGCTTGTTAAAATGAGGCGCTACTGCTACTTAGCAGTAGCACGTCGGCTAAAACGGTGCTACTGTTACCCGCTTAGCAGTAGCGCGACAGGAACAGAACGCGCTACTACTATAATTGCCACACCGTCCCCGACGTGCTAGGTATAGTAGTAGCACCCTTCTATAAACAGCGTGACTACTGTGGATTTTAGCAGCAGCGCATTTTGCCTCCCCACGCTACTGTTAAAGCTATTTTCACCTAACCCCCCGCGCGGCCTAATTCCCTCTCCTCTGCTTCCTCCCCCAATTCCCCACTCTCTCTTCTCCCCCTCGTCTCCTCTGCCGTTGCCCCTCCCCTCGCCCTTGCCGGAGGCCCTGCCCTCGCTCTCCGCCGGAGTCTGCCCCTCGATGTTGTCGCGCGCTTGTGCCTACTCCTCCTCGATCCTGACCTTGCCAGAGCCCCTGCCCTCGCTCTCCGCCGTCGTCTCCCTCAACCCGCCTCGCCGCCGTCTCCCCAACCCTGCCTCACCGCCGTCTCCCCCGACCCCGCCTCGCCGCGCCTCGGTGCCGCCGTCTCCCCCGACCCCATCTCTCTCCCCGCCCTCTATAAGCACTCTCCCCTTCCGATCCCTCTTCTCTGCTTAGTATGAACCCTAGCTATTTAGTGATAGTTAGTATGAACCCTAGGATATTTTTAGTGCTAGTTAGTTAATTACAATTAGTATTAACCCTATTTAATTAGGTAGTACGAACCCTAGTTAAAAAATGGATACTTATATGGTAATTAGGGCAGTAGTCCCTAGGTACTAATTAGTTAGTAAGAACTAGGTACTAATTAGGTACTCCCTCTGTAAACTAATATAAGAGTTTTTAGGACACTATTCTAGTGATCTAAACATTCTTATATTAGTTTACAGAGGGAGTACTAGTTTATTTTAATTTGAAGTAAGTTTATTTTTAGTAAGAACTAATTGAATTCATAGAACTAGTTAGTAAGAACTTGTTGCTATTTTTTTAGTTAAAGCAATTTTTCCCGCATCGACGTGGACGATACCTATCTCGCATCCTCGTCGTCCAGTCGGCGGAGGACGACACCTGCTTTACCAGACGGGCCATGTCCGGGACTGGGCTCCGCCGGGGTGGTACTGGGAGGCGCTACCTACCGAGGGGCGCAGGTTGGTGAGGAGCCAGCCTGTCATTGACCCGAACCTTCTTTGGTGGCGGTCGCATGGGCCAGTGACGGTCCAGAGGCTCGAGGACCCTGCAGAGGTGGTGCGTCACTGTGTCAGTGAGGAGGACGCGCACGTCCGTTGCTACTTGTTTGCGTTGGAGCACAGGTTCTCCAATACCTGGCAGGTTCTCGAGGGATTTCACTGGAGCTATGATCCCATGATGGTTCCTTCTCTGTGGGTGTCCACCACCCGTGCCGATACCCGTCGTGTGCTAGGGTTTTAGTTGTATTAGTGATGTTATATGTATGACACTATTCGGGATGTATTAGTTGTAATATTTGATGATATACGGACGCATGAGATGATTTACTTTTTCTTATTGAATGCATGCTAATTTGAGTCCTATAAGATATTTTGAAATGTATATCTTGTGTTGCTCAAATAGGATATATGCTTGCCCAAGTGGCCAGTCATGTTTGCAGGTTACACCTCCGAGTGGCCTATGTTTTGCCGGAGTGTTGATTCATTTCCGCTCCGGCAAATTTCAGGCGCTCGATATGTCCTATTTAGCAAAGGTCATGCGGGATTTTTCCGTGAATTTTGGCATGACTTGTGCCAGAATATGTAGGAAATATCGAGTGCCCCGGATTTGTGTGTTGAGTATCCTGGTAGTTGTCTTCGATCGATTTTCAATTAATGTTTCAACTATGAACATAGGAAATGTCTGACGACGAAAAGGATTTCGGTACATGCAAATACTGCGAAGACGAGCGCGGCCTGTGCGACGGTATCTTCCTAGATGATGATAGGCGCTTCAGCATCAAGCTGGACGAGAACTTCAAAGTGGATACAGTAAGTCACAATGACAAGTTTGTTTTCATAATTAAGCATGACATATGCTTCATTTGCTTCAACTTATAATTTATTTATTTTTACAATTCTACTAGCGTATCCTCTGCCATGCAAGAGTTTTTGTATTGGATAAGATAGGTTTTAGTCGTACTATGGAGGTAAAGAAAGTTTACTTGAAGACCGAGCATGATTATATTTTCAATGTAAAATTATACAATTCAGATGACTACACCTATTTTGGATGCAAAACATGGCGAGCACTATGCAAGACTTATGCATTTGAGCCTGATATGGTTATCACCTTTGATATTCGTCTGGAAGATGATATTGAAGGTAATACCGACATTTGGGTCGATGTGCATACGCCTCCAGTTATACCATTATGTAAGTTTCTCAACCATATTTATGTCTTTGATATTGTTTATTCAAAAATAGTTGACAACTAATCTGCATTGTCAGCTTATTTCGGTGCAAGCAAACATGTCCAACGCTTGGTAGAGTGGACCATATACTGTGTCGGGGCTGAACTCAACAGCAAGGACCTCAGTCATTATGTTTCATGGCTTGCAGATCTTGATACTGTCAAGACAAATTTTCTTCCTGCATTTAGAAATGTTAGTACTGAAAATGTGCGACCAATAGTGTTCGTAATGAACTACGGTCACATCTATTAGGTAGGATGGTAAGATTTTTACTATTCACTACAAAAATAATACACTTCCGTGATGATACGTGTTTGTCACAGTAGGTCGCGTTTTTTGTCATGCATATACATCCATGACAAAATCAAGATAGTCATACCTGTGCTGTCGTAGAAGTGTTCCATGACATTACCAAAATTATCATCACGGAAGTGTCCACTTCCATGACGATAAATCGTGCGTCACACAAGTGCTTTCGTCAAGGGTAACCGACACATGGCATCCACCGTAACGGAACGCCGTTAAGCTATCGGGTCAGGATTTGGATTCGATAACCCGTTAACAGCCCTGACCAATGGGAAATTTCCACGTGTAAAATTCTTATTGGCCGGATGAAACACGCGTCAGCTCGTCAGTGGGTCAGATAGGCGCCTATGATATATCGACATGTGCCACGGCCCACCACTGGCCCATTTAGCTTACAAAGCCGGTCCGTTTGACTTGGTCAAAAGTTAATGGGCTGGCCCATGAAAAGCCTGTTAACGGTCTCTTTGCAAATAGCCATTTTACGGCCCGTTAACTCACAACCCATTAGGCACTAAAGGAAATCGTCCCAACAACATCATGTGGGCCGTCGAATATAACACTAGCCCATTTCACTTTCCGCCCATGTATGCCCATGACGTCTTTCGGCCCATATGAGGCCTTTGTATCTTTCGGCCCTTTACGGCCCCACGGTGACTCTAGCCCATAATGAACAGTAATTTTCTTTGTACCCGTTAACGGCCCATGATTTACATTGGCCGTTTCCAGCCCGTGTTAGCTTTCGGCCTATTGAAGTCCCATACGTTCTTTGGCTCCTTTTCGGCCCTCGATTACTTCCGACCCGTTACTGGCGTGTTCCCCTAATGGGCCAAATTGGGCCGATGGCAAGAGTCGGCCCGTTACTGGCATGTTCCACAAATGGGCCAAATTCGGCCCATGGCAAGAGTCGGCCCGTTGCTGGTCTGTTACCCTAATGGGCCAAATTCGGCCCATGGCAAGAGTTGGCCCGTTTCTGGCCAGACCGTCCTATATTATGGCCCATTAACGACCCGTTATGCCTGTGACGAAATTAAGCTTTTGCAGTCCTACGGCCTGTTAACGGCCCGTTACCATGCTGGGTCGATACCAATTATGCCCGATTATGGCCCATGTAGACCCATTTATCCGACGGCCCGAGGCCCACCGATTACAGGCCCATTTATCAACGGCCCGAGGCCCACCGATTATAGGCCCATTTATCGACGGCTCGTAGGAGACCCATGGATCCTATGGCCCATATATGGCCCATGGGTAGTTGCGGCCACTAGCAAACCAGGGAAAAAGAAGACTAGGAAATAAATAAGGCCAAAACTAACGCTAGGCTATTAAGGCGATTGCACAGATTACATTCACTCGGCATCAAAGATCGCCACCAGTGCAAATATAGGGAACACCCTACACTATACAAAAATGGCTTGCTGTTTTCTTCAGCCGGTGGCTGCACATTAAGAATAAATTTTGTATTGCACCAAAACAAATTACAACTATATAACAAAAGGAAGGTTGGCATAAAACTTAACAGTCTAGCAGATAAATGCACCACTAGAAGTTCAGAAGCTCAGTTCATTTGACCTGACTGTTACGTTTTCATGTTGTATTGTCCGATGGAGCACCATAACCCTCGCCTTCATTTCCACTAGGCTCCTGAACAACATAGCAAATATCTGATAGTCTGGTTTCAAAACCATGCATATCTTGACGACATTGAGCAATGTTTCTCCTTGTTTCACAAAGGGCCTCTGTTAGAGAATGGACTTGTGTCTGGAGCGCAGATACAACATTGCTTTAATCTTGCATATCTTGATCATGAGGCAGTTTGGACGATATTGCCTTAACAACCAACCCAGTATTACGCAGGAACGTGCTTTTGGCACTGTTAGTGGACAGGTACTGACCCACTGCAACAAGAGCTGACATTGCGGTTATAGTTGCCTCACCACCTTCAGAAGGTGGTGGTTCCACCATTTTTCCCATAGCTCGCTGAAAAGTTGAGGTTTTACATTAGTAGTACCAGAACAGAAGATATTAAGGAGGCAACAAAACCAAACAAAATAGCTTTGGTCTATATACAAAACTTATTCTGGTGAACCCATGTAAAATATTAGTTGTATTTTATTGCAAAGTACATAATAAAACCAGGTTCCAAACATATGACCATGTATCATCGGTAATGTATTGTCTATTTCTTCACATTGTATTGAGGGCTAAGGATAAAGAGACGAAGTTTATAATACGGTAAGCATAGTATGACATCATTCATATCACAAAACAACTGAGAACAGACAAACAGGCAATTGTAACGTTGTTTGGGCAAGTCCAGCACGGAACTAGATTACGGATCAAGATCAAAGGAACATCACTCCTCCCTTTTAAACCTTGTAAGGTGCAATGATTCGCTAAGACAATTGTGTATAAAATTGAAAAGAGTAATAGACATTGGCTGCAAACCATGCAGTTCAAGGCACAAGTCAGAGAAGTAGTAGTTAAAAGGCATGAGGATGAAGGACTTACAACAGCGGCTTTCACTGGTGTAGTCATGCCCTTCTTCTTGTTGGTGTGACAGTCCTTGAAGATTTCCACAACATTTCGTTCAGGTACTTTTTGGTCCTTGCAGGCTTTCCTCTGCATTTCGAACAAGTCAATATAGATATGATAATATGGTACAACGAAAAGAGTGAAACAGCAGCTAATTACAAGAGCCTCGCAGTGTGCAATATAGCTACGAGATCCTGTCGTCTATTGGAATTTCACTTTCGTACGGTTGGCCTTGTTCTTTGAACAGTTCACCTACAAGAAGATAGATTTGTGTGGCACATGCGTCAATAGGACTTCAACATGTGATCTGATCACATATATATAATGTACCTGATACTTCGGATCAAACCAGTGTTTAACAAGGCCCCTCCAGTCTTCATCCGATATATTTTCCACTAGAGATGTTTGGGAAAGTTCACTGTTAGCCTAGCCTTCAAAGTTAGTTTTCCTCAATTATACCAATACTGTCGCAGAGCAGACTTGAAAACATGGGTGCAAGATTGTCTGGTTGCATCATCCTGGCTATCCAACTTGAATCTCATCTGTTGAAAATTATGGGAGTCTCATTATCAGCAACCTTGAAAGTATGGGACAGAGCAAGATGATATTACTAGTTTCCATACATAACCATACTTAAAGATAAATGGTCGAGGAAGGTGTTGAACTGGGTTTCATCTTTGTCATTCCTGTACTGAATCCATGTTGGGAGGATACGTACATGACACCTAACTGCAACCGCTGCCTTTGATACTAACTTGGTTGACTTTGTAGCATCACGTGGCCTTTTTAAACCTGCCTCAAAACGGATCTCCATTCTTCCTCCTCTAGATTTAGTTAACCTATCGAGCATTATCCCTGATGTTTGTTTCCTCTTGCGCCTAGGTGCTAGTCCAACAATGAACATAGAAAGTGTTAGTGTACATCAAACTGTGAGACTACATATAAAGAAGCATGCAATTGTAACTTGACTCCAGCAACTACCTTCTTGTTGTTGAAGCTCACAAGGTTCATCTGATATTGCCAACTCGTCTTGTGTCAAGAGTGCTTGGGAAGTAGTGTCAGGTGGCAAGGGAGCTTGGGAACGTGCTGCTAGCTCAGTTGACGCACGAGTATGTCGTGCAGCTGGTAGTACTGTGGTAGGTGTTGCAAGAACTAAGGCTGACTCTGCTTGTTTGGTGGCAGCTATTTGTTTCTGTTTGGCTTTTTTGCAGCTCGTGTAGCATGGGATGCTGTGTTTGTAGAATTTTCCACTGGACTTTCACCTTCTATTGCACCATCAGTACCAGCAGAATCTACAGGATTCATCCGCTTCTCATTCCCTGCCATTCTGTGTTTCTTCCTCTTTCTCTGTGCCATGTTAAGTCAAGCCGAAAAGAAAAACGAATAACAATTTAGTTCTTCAGAACAAATTTATGCGTGATGCAGACGAACTGAACTTTGATGTTAGACAACCACATGATAGGAGGATGTAATATGTATGAAAAACAGGACGGAAGAGATAACCAGAACTATGATGTGTAAACTAAGAAGAAGACATTTCACCAAATTAGAAGCAATGCAATGGAAGGTAAACACCATATGAAAGATGCTACAAATATCGCTCTGCCAAGTTAACAGTGTCTCAGCATAAATGGCATTTAAACAAATGTGAAGTAGTACAAGAAATAAATCATATGCAAGATGCAAACAATATCACACTACCATGTTAGAGGTCTCTCATCATTAGTGCCATTGCATATTCACAGCATTGCAAATTCAGAGCTTATGATGTGTAAACTAAGGAGAAGGCATTTCAACAAATTAGAAGCAATGAAAGCTAGACACCATATGAAAGATGCAACGAATATCACTCTACCAAGTTAAAACTATCTTGTCATAAGTGCCATTTCAACAAGTTAGTAGTACAAGCTAGAAAAGAATGTGAGATGTAACCTATATCACACTCCAAAGTCAAACATGTCTTATGATAAGTGATTATTGCAGGTTACACAACAGTAGTAATTTGATGTAAGAACATGGTGTGATAGACAGATATTGTATGTTCTAGAAACATGAACACGTGTCTTATTCAAGTATAATGTGTAAAGTAAGCAGATGGAATTCAAAAAAATTAGAAGCAATACAAACTAGACATCACACATAACATGCAACCACATATAACAGTGCCAAGTTAGAGGGAGCACATGTGATGCTGCACTAGGGGAGACGTGCGCATCATAAACACAGCTTTGTTGAGTGTCTATGCATGTGTTGTCTTGGAAATCATCTTAGGGGTGTGGAGGAGTAGAAACTGTAGAGGCCCTCCGTTTGGAAGGAGCACCTTTATCCGCTGCCTTGCTAACTTCCTTCCGCTTTATTGATTTTGAATTGTCAAGTAAAACTGACAAGGAAAAGCAATAAAGTTCTCTCTTCAGAACTCATTCATGCATGATACTGACAATCACTACTTTGATGTAAGGCAAACACATGATACCAGGATGGAATATGTACGGAAAACAGGACGGCATGGCATGTTCACAACTGTTTGTGTAAACTAAGCAGAAACCATTCCAGCAAAGAAGAAGCAATGCAAGCTAGACACCACATGAAAGATGCAACCAATATGACTCTGCCAAGTTAAAAGCGTCCCATCATAAATGGAATTTCAACAAATTAGAAGCAAGGCATGCTATAAATCATATGAAAGATGCAACTAATATCGCACTGCATATACTAAAGGTGTCTCGTCATATTGATTGATGCGGGATACAAAAAAAATAGTTTTATGTAAGGACATGCTTAATAGACAGATGTACTATGTACTAAATACTGGAAGGCATGTCACATTAACAGGTATAATGTCACATTTACAGGAGTATAAGCTAAGCAGACTAGCACATGCAGTTTAACCAGATTGGAAGAATTACAATCTAGACACCATATGCAACATGCAACCATCACACTGCCAAGTTAGAGCAAGCACATGCGATGCTAGTGTTGGGAAATGTTGTAATCAACTACGGAGCTACATTCACTATCTTCATCTAGCATTTATTTTTCTTGAGAATCATGTCGGGAGGCTCACACTCCATTCTTTAAATGAGGAGTAGTCCCCTTGCCTGCCTGCCTCGTCATAAGTTATTGATCAGGGATACACAAGAACATTAGTTTGATGTAAGAACATGGTTAATACACAGATGTACTAGTATGTACCAAAAATAGAAAGGCATGTCATATTCAAAGGTATAATGTGTAAGCTAAGCAGATGCAATTTAACCAAATTGGAAGCAATACAAGCTAGACATCCGGCTGGAGTGGTGAACATGATCATCTAGGACCTGAGAGCCTGGTGGGAGGCGGGTTGCTTCGCCACCATCGCGGCTTTTTAGTTGGCTTCTAGGTGATGCCTGTCTTTGCTGGGCTTGTCACTGGCTCGGCCAGTGCCCTGACTAGCTATTTGTCTTATGGTGCTCACGGGATGGTGGTTCATGTAAAAAATATATTTCCTTATCTTAATAAAGACCGACTTCGGCCTTTCGAATACAAGCTAGACACCATATGGAACATGCAACCACATATGACACCGCGAAGTTAAAGCAAGCACCTGGGATGGTGGTTCATTGCGAGCGAGGTCATCAACTCCAGAGCAACGTTTACCGTCTCCATCTGCTGACACTGCACCCTTTAAAGCGTTGTAACATGCCGCGCCTAGCCGCGTAGAAAGCTGGCACAACTTGTCTCTTTTCTTTTTGCTTCGCTTTCGGCAGACTCTGAAATACCCTTGCATAAAAACACAATAGTGAGAGTATGGATGAAGTGTGTGCAGAACTAGTGCACTGTAAAAGTAGCAGATAGCAGGTGGCTGAAAAATAAATGACATGAGACATATGATAGCTCTACAACATTGCATGGCAAACAAAATTAGATTCTACTCCATATGATTTTGTAATATATGAGCACAAGAAATGCAGGTACTCCTCCGCACACCACCACATGTGGTCATATCTAAGATAACAGCCGACTGAAAATAAATAGGTCAGTCGATTTTTTTAATGAACTGTCCGATCTATAAGGAACGGGCAGATGGCCTTCGTCTACCTCCCGCCAGTCATTGTTGACGATCTTTCTCGAACCACTAGCGACCACCGGCCCAGACCCATGCCTCCGTCGCCCCGCCCTCCCATCGACCTCACATCACCGCCATGCTTGGCAGTGCCCCTAAGCCATCCCTTTAATCCCGGCCGACCTCCATATCGGGCGCTAGTAGCTCTAGGCCACACACGCCCCTAAGATAAACACCAAGGCGCTGCTTCCCTGACGTAATAGTCGTACTAGCGCCTGTTACGCCAGGGAATGCTTCCGTTAATTGGGAATCAACTGGCCAGAAATTGAAATTCAGGGGGCGACGGACCTCTAGCTAAGGTGAAATAGTATATGAGGAGAAACCTTGTGCATCTCGAGTTACTAGGAACATCTAGTATCAAGAAGAAGCGGTCAACTAGTGTCTTCTGTGGGATGAATACCGTGCAAGCAGAGACGTAAGATTTGCACGAATAAGGGAAGAGGAGTACCTTCTTCGGTTGCCGGTGTGCTCACCTCCACATGTCGCGCCGATCTTCTTCTTTTTACCGGGGAAACCGATGTTCTGGCGGGTGTAGGCTTGGAGGAACCCATGGCCAAATTGTTGACTGTGTTGCCATGGCCGTATGTCGGCGAAGGGGAAGCAGATCCGAGGCGGCGAAGGACCGCGTAGCAGGAACAGCTCCGGTGCGGTGGAGGGTGGCGAAGTTGGAGCGGCAGCGGTGAGGCGCGGGACGGCGTGGTTGAACTGGCTTGAGTACGGATGGCTCGGCCTCGGCTTCAACTACTAGCCGTGGAGGGCGTTGCGGTGAGGTTGCGGTGGACGACGACGTCGGGGTACCGGCTCCGACGTGATGGAGGAGGGCGGTGGTTGATGGGTGGGATGGGATGGTAGACGGAGGACGCCGGGGTTTCGCGGCTGGTGGAGAGGTAGTTTTGGCGCCCACGGAGTACGAATGGGGAATCGGACGGGTGGGGGGAACCATGTTTCGGTCTGGGACGCGCTTGTTTTTGGCTTTTTTGAACAGAAGATTGGACGCACTTGTTTGAAATTTGGGGAAAGTACAAACTTTGCCCCCCTCTTAAATTTTGGACCTACTGCGGGTCGGGGGTAGGATGGTAATCCCAGGTGTCCCAAATAGTGGGCGGGATCGATTTCGGCCGCGTGCATGTGTGCTTAGGCGGCCATTGTGTATGAATGTTTTTCGGAGGCGGTTGCGTGGTGTCTAGATGAAGCTACAAACCTACCCCGGTTTAGACCTTTGGACGTTGGGCCGGTAGGTTTCACGGGTCGGAGTTATTAGAAAAGTAATTTCTTTGTACTACGAAACATTGGTCTCACGCGGTTTCGGGCGAGTAAAGGCTCTTTTGGCACTTCGTTTGAAATTTTGAAACACAAGCATTCACGTTTAGAGTACTCTTGAACTATGAGGATTGACCTAAATAGACAACGTTATATTTGACCTCGTATGTTTGAAAACCTCATTAAATTATCCGCTTCCTTTTGAAATTTTGACACTTGAAAATCCTATAACTACGATTATTTTGGAATGGAGGAGCTAAATTTGAATCTATAATACAAAGTTAGTAATAATAAAGAGAAACGAAGAGCATCTCCCTCTCCATCGCATACCCCCCCCCCCTGTACGCCCCTTTCACGTATGCACACAAAACTATCTCCAGGTCCTCTAAAAGTAAGCCCCTAGAAAATTCACGCGTGATTCATCTTTCTCTCGGGATATATGCAATGACGATCATTGTATTTGAAGCGAAAGCATGATACATACATTGGACTTCATAATCCACTCATTACGGTCACCGTTTACGTTTACTGGTTATTATACAGTCACGGGCTCACCGTACAACTTTGTATTTGCTCATGACATGACAAGTTGACCAGTTAAACGCTCCACGTGGCACCTCTAATGTTGCATCACATTATCTCACTACCATCGTGCCCACCTGTCGACTTGTATCTACTCTACATCTACACTATTATAAAATACATAAAATGTAAAATACACTCTTAAAAAAAATAGAGTTGGTGATGATGGTGTGCCTGCCATCCTGCAATATAGGCCGTCCGATTTATATCTGACGGATAGGAAAGAAACTATGGCAATTTTGCAAAAAGGTACCCACACACCTCTCCACATTTGCAAATAAGGCCTTCCCTCGTTCATCCTTTTCTCTCACAAGATAAACAAGTCATACAAATGCATCTTGATGTTATGTGCAATGCACGGGCATCTTGCTAGTAAGAATGAAAACAAACGTCAAAAAAATATTTTGACGGTGGTTCAAAGTCATGACCGCGGGCAAAGCGGACAAGGTGGCCTTGTATTGGTATGTTGAGCCGTCTGTTTTAACACACAGGAGCTGGTGTGGTGATTATACACACACGCAAGCATGCACACAAACTCCATCTACGCAACACTCGCACAAACACATGCACCCACACACGCACGCAACACTCACACGTGCACACGCAGCCACGCACGCACGCAACACTCACACGCACACACGCACGCATGCATGCACACACCAGTACACCACACGACCAACACACACTCTCACGCTCAAGTGCTCAACCTACATGTGCACACTAGTGCAGAACCGGGCAATAGCACCGGTTCGTAAGGCCCTTTAGTGCCGGTTCCATAACCGGCACTAAAGTGTGGGCACTAAAGCCCCCCCCCCCCTTTAATACCGGTTCAGCATGAACCGGTGCTAAAGGGCAACCACGTGGCACAAGTCAGCTCCGGGGGCCTGGAGCCCTTTAGTACCGGTTGGTAAGACCAACCGGTACTATAAGATTTGGGGGGTTTTTAGTTTTATGATTTCTTTTTCATTTAATTTTGTGTTTCCATTTTAATTCTTTTTCGTTCGCTGGTATTTTACGATACTACACATTGTACACGTTATGCATATATATATATATATATATATATATATATATATATATATATATATATATATATATATATATATATATATATATAATTTCTAGTAGAACCAATCATGCATATATATATCATCAATGTCTCACAAACCACCATATTAATTAATTCACACATACACACATGTATAGCTATATACAATTTCTCCTACATATGCATGTTGCCTTCGGAGCCAATGGCATTAGCCTAACTGGTGCCTTCGGAGCACGATGACAATTGGAAGTGGTTTTCATGGGGGCGGTAGCGGGTAATAGTATTCTCCCTTCGGATTTATGACCTGGTCGAGCAAAAATCCCGCTATTTCCTCTTGAAGTGCTTCTACGCGCTCCGTTTCTATGAGCTCCTCCCGCACCTCTCTGAACTGTTAAGAAGGAGATCAATATGCATGTGTATTAGTTGTGTGACTAGATATCGATAATGGTGTAAAAATTGTGAATAGTGTTCTGAGAAGCGAACCCATTCCTGTCTTTGAGATCTGCTCCTTTCCGACGCCATCATGCGAATGTTCTCGCAAACGCAGAATGCACACAGATCAGTCCCTTGCGCCTGCTTCAGGGCCTATACGAGAATGGAATTTGATCAGAAAATAATTAATCAAGCATGATAATTAAAGAGATGGCAGCTAGCTAGCTAGCTAGTACTACTTAATTACTTACCTTGGGTCGAAACCATTGAAGCTTTTTTTTCCATTCGCCTTCCGTGACGCTGATGAACCTTGCCCAAGCCCTGCCCGCCGACAAAGATAATGAATAAAGGGGTTATTAAATAGTTCATATCATGAAATGACGAACTAAATAGGCCGAGATATATAGTTAATAATGATTGAAATTACCTATTGACTATCCCAAACAAGATGTTATAGTCAGTTTTAACTTTGAGTAGTGAGTCCAGTATTTCAACTGTTCCGTCATCAACTTTAATGAAACACAAGACCTAGTGAAATCTGCATGCACACACGTTTGCATGTCTTAATTAAGCGGGCATATGTAAGCAAAAACATGTAGCTAGATAATAGGCAAAAACAGAGAATTTGTAGTACAAGACAGTGTGACTCACTGGAAGTTGTAAGGAAGTAGTATATCTTCATTGTATTTGAGGCGCTTCAAGAACTCTAGCATGTTGTCCTCTACGGCCTTTTGATGATGTGGATTTATCCGCCATGTGTATTCATTAACAGTGTTTGGGTCAATGAACCCAATGCCAAAGCGTCCACCTTTTCTCATTTCATATATCTTCATCCTGCATAATACCACAGAAAAGAATATAGTGAGGATAATTACAGGTAATGATTGATCAAAAGGATCACTACAGCTAGCTTGAGACTTAAATTACAGAAAGAAATCACTTACAGACAATAGCAACTGACGATAGATTTGTCGAGTGCGTCTTGATTGTATAACTGAAACAGTTCAGAATATTCAACGGACAGAGCTTTCTCATGGAAGTAATGATCCTCCTTGACATTCACCATGAGGGACAATCGATCTGAAATCTTGGTAATGTTCATGTACCATTGATGCAATTCATACATTCTCGTTGGGAGGTTCTTGACCTTGTCTGGCTCGACCAAAGGTTGGCCCCGGACATATTTCCATTTTATTTCATCCTCTCTAAGCACAGGCATGGGCTCGATCGAAAGGAGTTGTCCAACAGTGATGTTGAGAACTTCAGCCTGCATTATATGGTCCTTGGTTATTACCACATTGCCCACCTCAGGAATGTAAACTATTTGCCCACAATAATATTGGGCGCGCGTACTGTCACGTGTTGTTGGCACAACAAGCGAGGGGATCGATTGCGCCGCCTGTTCTCCCAGCTGGGGAATGGTTTTCCCACATTTTTTGACAGCTGCTTGTTGTTTGCTCGATCCCAAGCTCGCCTCCTTACGTAGACGTGCTCGATTTAACTTCCTGATGTGGCGCTCATAGTCTGTGACAACAGGCTTGGGAGCTGGTGGTTGAGCCATACGAATGAAGTGGTCAATCATTTCCTCAGGCACTTTCCCCCTTGGCGGCGGTGGCGGTTTCGGTGCAAAATGGGCTTCCACCTCGGCCTTCGATATGGCTGTGTTTTCCTCCTCGGACTTATCATAAGGCCTCTGCGGAAGAGGCATGAGGCTTGGACCATATTTATATCGCTTGCCTCCGCCTGTACTTCCTGTACTACCTCGACTCGTACCGCTACGCACCATAGCTGCGGGGTGTCTCTTCTGCGATTGCTGAGGTGGCGGAGACGGCTGACGGGGCTGAGTTGGACGAGGAGGAGTGGCCTGAAGCTGTGCCAGACTTGGAGGAGTGGCCTGAGGTTGTGCCGGACTTGGAGGACGAGTGGACGTCTGACGCTGTGGCGGACTTGGAGGAGGAGGAGTGGCCTGACAGTTTGCCGGACTTGGAGGAGGAGTGGCCTGACACTTCGCCGGACTTGGTGAACTTGCAGGAGCGGGAGTCTGCTGACTCGGTGGCGGACTTCGACGAGGAGTCGGCTGACGCGGTGTCGGTGGCCTTTGAAAGATGATGCAATCTTTTTTCCATAGGATGATACGATGTTTAGCCTCTCTGAGAAAGCGCTCGTCGTCACCTCCAGGAATGTCAAACTGTAGCTCCGAATATGGTGGGTCCACCACCTCATCAACCAAGACACGAGCATAACCTGCTGGAATCGGGTTGCAATGGAAGGTTGCCTCGGGGGGATTTGTAAAAGCAACGGCGTCCGCCACCATCATGGATATGTTTGTTATTTTGACATGTAGCTCGCAGTTAGTGTTCTCCATGATGTCATCCACGGGGTATCTACCCAGCATTGCATCGTTTGGGGCGGAACCCACGCTGCTTCTCGTCATGGATGGGGCGGTGCTATCCAATGCTGGATCATCCGCTAGCTGCTGCAGCTGCTGAGACCCCCTTTGCTGGGTAAGTGAGTCGATCTGCTCCTGCTGCCGCTGGAATTTGACTGCCAATTCCGCTTGACTTGCTTCTAGGCGTTGAAGGCGTTCATAGTCCCGCTTCCTCTGCTCCTCCTCCATCTTCCTCTTCTTCTCCTTCGCAATCTTCTTTCTCGCACGGGTTCTGTAGTCGGTGTTCCAGTCTGAAAACCCCTCATACCACGAAATAGCGCCCTTGCCTCGTGTTCTTCCCGGGTGTTCAGGATTTCCCAGGGCACGCGTAAGCTCGTCGTTCTCTCTGTTGGGCTAGAACACCCCCGATCGTGCCTCTTCTATTGCAACAAGTATCGCATCGTCGGCTCCCTTCAGACTTGCCTTCGTCGAAACATTGCCTGTCTTCGGGTCCAACTCCACCCCATGCGCATAGAACCAAGTCCTGCACCTGGGGGGCCAGCTCTTAGTAACCGGAGTGACACCTGCATCCTCCATCTCTTTCTCAGACTTATCCCACTTAGGCATTGCCACCGCATAACCACCTGGCCCCAGCTTATGGAACTTATCCTTTTTTCGGCATTCTTCTTGTTTATTCTCGACCGTTCCTTAGCTAATTCCGAATCCTTGAATTTCACAAAATCGTCCCAATGAGCACATTGGTTCTCTAGTGTTCCCTTGAATACTGGAGTCTTCCTTCCTCCCTTGACGTACTTGTCCCATTCACGATTCTTGTGGTTCTTGAATGCAACCGCCATCTTCCTAAGAGCAGCGTCCTTGACTTTCTGCACAGCTGCTTTTGTGAAATGATCTGGTAGGGTGAAATGTTCCATGAGAGTATCCCAAAGCAGATCTTTTTGATTCTTGTCGACAAAAGTAACATCTGGACGTGGCTTTGCTGGCTCTCTCCATTCTTGAAGTTTGATCGGGAGTTGATCCTTCACAAGAACTCCGCACTGACGAATGAACTTGTCCGCAATCTTCTTAGGCGCTAATGGTTCGCCATTACGTCTGAATGCCTCGATATTGTACTTTACGCCCTCCTTCAACTTTTTGTTCGGGCCTCGTTTCGTCCTTTTGACTGAAGATTTGCTCGATCCGGATGGCTGAAAGAACAAAGATCGATTCGTTAATATATCTTCAAGTCATTTAAAACATGTGATGATCACCAGATGCCTGCTTATATAAATATACCTCGCCGGTCTTTGTTGTTTCAGGATCAACATGTTCTTCGTCATCGTCATAATCGTAGTTCATGACTTCATCAATTCGGTCGTCGCGATCGAATATCATATCACCCTCTCCGGTGTTGTTTAACAATTCGGAGCCGTCATAATCTTCTACTTCATTCTGATCATCATCTGGCCCGCGTATCATATCGAACATGGTCTGTTCTCCCTCTCTATCGGTATTTTCTGCCATAGCTTTTATTTAACTAATCCAAAAGAAATATAAAACAATTTAGTATTCAAATTACATCGTCTCAAATAATAGATATAATCTCGAATACATCGTCTAGAATAATAGATATAATCTCGAATACATGGTCTCGAATAATATATAATATTGAATAGTACATCACTGGCTAGGTAGCTAATTAAAGATCGAATACTATAGAAGAATCTAGGACACTTGCGGTTCCTGCGGTGCGGGCGGTGGACACCCAAAGAGAAGGAACCCTCATAGGATCATAGCTGAAGTGAGATCCCTGAAGAAACTGCCAGGTATTGGAGAACCTGCCGCCTTCTAACGCAACCATGTAGCGATGGACGTGCTCGTCCTCCTCCCTGACACGGCGACGTACCACCTCCGGCGGGGCCGGGTCCCTCCGCACCGAAACTGGCCCACGCGAACGCCACCAAACGAGATCAGGGTCGACGACGGGACCCGGGGCCGGGTTACTCATCAAGCGGCGCACCCCTCCAGGCAGCACCTCCCAGTGCCAGCCCGGCGGAGCCCAGTCCCGGACATGGGTCAACCGGACGTCGTCGCGGACGGGTCGACGGCGAGGATGCGGGCCGGGCATCATCGAGAACAAATACTAGCTATAAGCCCGCAAAAAGTAACATTTTTTTAATGATTGGATTTTGATAACTAAAATTTCTAACATTTCTATATAACACTAATTATGCTATCATTGCATATGTCAAAAATCTATATACTATTTCATACTAATTAAGCATCTAACACTAAAAACAGAAAACACAACTTCTATACATCCATTAAAAAACTGAAAAACAACATTATATAAAAAATTTCCATACTAATTAAACACTAATTATATCCATCTAACATGCATTCATACATATATAATAGTGAAAAAATAATAATCTAAATAATCTAAACTAATTAAACATACAAAATACGTATACACTAATATATACATGCATTAATTCATACATATGTACGTGTGTGTGTGTGTTCATCATGCTTGTGTGTGTGTATGTATGGGCTCGGGGAGGGGCGGCGCTCATGGTGGCCGCCGGGGGCGAGGGAGAGGGGTTAGAGGGGGAGAGCTCACAGCGGGGCGACGGCAATGGCGAGGCCACGGCCGGGGGCGGTGATGGGCCGGGGCGTGACGCGGGGGCGGCAACGCGGGGACGGCAAGATGGGGACGGGCCCGGGGCGGCGACGGAGACGAGGGCGGTGACGGGGACGGGGGCGGCGACGGGGATGGGGGCGGCGACGGCGACGGCGTCGATCGATCGGGGCGCGCGGGCGGTGCTTCAATGGGGAAACAGAGGAAGAAATGAAATTTTCGCAAGTGTTGTATATATAGGAGAGGCCTTTAGTACCGGTTGGAGCCACCAACCGGTACTAAAGGCCAACTTTGGCCAGGCGAAGAGGCGGGAAGACGAGGCCTTTAGTACCGTTTGGAGCCACCAACCGGTACTAAAGGGTGGTCTTTAGTACCGGTTGGAGCCACCAACCGGTACTAAAGGCCTCGTGCTGCCACCCCAAAGTTTAGTCCCACCTCGCCGGGCGAAGGGCAGCCGCACTGGTTTATAAACCCAGCCGCGGCTACCACTTCGAACTCCTCTATATAGCAGGCTTCTGGGCCTAAACTCTGCGCGCTGCCCTGTGAGTCTTCTCGGCCTTTAAGGCCTGTAATTACACACCTGTCGCCTATCAGGCCCACAGGGCAGCGCCCCAATTTTTTATAGTTTTTTTCTTTTCTGCTTTATTTTCTTCTATTTATTTTTTCGTAGTTTTTTGTATAGTTTTTTCTTGTCTGTTATATTTATTTTCTTCTATTCATTTGTGAGTAGTTTTTCATCTAGTTTGCCAAAATTCAACATTTTCAGAGTTCATTTTGTAGTGATTTTCAATTTCACGGTCATTTTGTAAATGATTGAAAAATAGCAAATATAATTTTTTTCTTTTCTGCTTTATTTTTTCTTCTTTTTATTTCTGAGTAGTTTTTTATTTTCTGCTATATTTATTTTCTTCTATTTATTTCTGAGTAGTTTTTTTATATAGTTTTTTTCTTTTCAGCTATAATTTTTCTTCTTTTCTGCTATTTTTTCTTTTCTGCAAAACTTGATGGTCAAAGTCTGGAGTTATAACTTAAAAAAAACAATGTCGAGTGCAATTAGTTTCTGCCATAACAGAAGAAGTCCGGAGTTGTAATAAGTTATTAAAAATAAAAAAGAGGTGCAATGCTCGTTAATTTGCTTCAAGCCTTTCGGAATAGTGTAAACTGCACTGCGCATAGCTCCGTGCAGTCTACCGTATTCCTGAAGGCTTGAAGCTAAGCAACGTGAGCATTGAGCCTCTTCTTCATCGTCTCTGCACTCAGGGCTTATAAACCGCTCCTAGTCCCTCTCACTTCGCGAGGTGGGACTAAAAAATAGCTTACGTCTGGTTCATCCACATGAACCGGTACTAAAGGTGCTCGTGGGGCCCCAGCCTTACCTGACACAACCTCATTAGTACCGGTTCGTGGTACGAACCGGCACTAAATGGTGATGGTGGGGCCATAGCCTGACTGGAGGCTGACACAGCCTCTTTAGTACCGGTTCGTGGCATGAACCGGTACTAAAGGTTCGCCATGAACCGGTGCTATTGATCGCCGCCACGAACCGGCACTAGTGTGCACATTAGTGCCGGCTGAAATTCCAACCGGCACTATTGTGCTTCACATTTGACCCTTCGCCACGACCCGGTACTAAAGAGGGTGCGCTGGCGCAGGTGCGGTGCGGCCAGTTTAGTCCCACCTCGCTAGCCAAGGGGAGACCACACTGGTTTAATTATAAACCCCCTTGCGGTCGCTCTCTCGAGCTCCTCTCCAAAGCAGGCCTACTGGGCCTACGTGTTCTTTGCTGCCCTATGGGCCCACTTGGCCTTTGCGGGCCTGCAACCTGGCCCAACAACAGGTTGGGTTTCTAGTCGTATGCAGGCCGCTCTGGCCTAGTAGGCGGGCTTTTTTTGCTTTATTTATTTTTGTGTTGTTTTTTTTGTGTATTTAGAGTTTCTTTGTGAATATTTTTGCTTTAGGTACAAAAAATTACAAACTTTCTATTAGTGCCCGTAGTTTTCAAATTTGAATAGTTTAAATTTTGAATTATTTGAAATTAGTGTGAATCACTAGTTTGTGAATAATTAACTTTAAAAATCAGTAAAGGCATGAAAGAATTTGTTTGCACATAAAATTTCTTCGCGTTTCAAATGCCAAAACACATAACTACCCTAACTATTACAGAGATTCCCCTCTGGGTGTGAAACACAGAAGAAAGTGATGATAGTGAAGCCGATCACATCCCAGATCTTTGGGTGTGAAACTTTTTCTTCGCGTGTGTCCCTTTGCGCCGTAACCATGGAAAATCTTCATCATTTAACGGGATGCTTGGGTCAATATTCACTGTGAATGGAGCAATTTCATCAAACTTTTCATAATCTTCTGACTTGTCTGTCTTATCATCCACTCCCACGATGTTTCTCTTCCCAGAAAGAACTATGTGCCGCTTTGGCTCATCGTACCATGCATTCGCTTCCTTATCTTTTCTTTTTCTTGGCTTGGTAGACATGTCCTTCACATAGAAAACCTGTGCCACATCATTGGCTAGGACGAATGGTTCGTCTGCATACGCAAGATTGTTGAGATCCACTGTTGTCATTCCGTACTGCGGGTCTTCCTTTACCCCGCCTCGTGTCATATTGACCCATTTGCACCGAAACAAAGGGACCTTTAAACCACATCGATAGTCAAGTTCCCATATGTCCTGTATATAACCATAATATGTTTCCTTTCCCGTCTTGGTTTCTGCATCAAAGCGGACACCACTGTTTTGGTTGGTGCTCTTCTTATCTTGGGCGATCGTGTAAAATGTATTATCATTTATCTCGTACCCTTTGAAAGTCATTATATTCGAAGATGGTAACTGGGACAGCAAGTACAAGTCATCTTCAATAGAGGTGTCATGCATGGTACGTGTCTGCAACCAGCTGGCGAAACTCCTGGTTTGTTCACGTGTAATCCAGTCATCAGACCACTCCGGGTGTTTGGAGCGTAGCAAATTCTTGTGTTCATCCATATACGGAGCCACCAAGGCGGAATTCTGTAGAACTGTGTAGTGTGCTTTAGTGAGAGAATGTCCGTCCATACATATTATTTGTTCCTCTCCTAGCGTGCCTTTTCCATCCAGTCTGCCCTTATGTCGCGATTCAGGAACACCAATCAGCTTAAGGTCAGGAATAAAGTCAATACAAAACTCAATGACCTCCTCATTTTGATGGCCCTTGGAGATGCTTCCTTCTGGCCTAGCACGGTTATGAACATATTTCTTTAAGACTCCCATGAACCTCTCAAAGGGGAACATATTGTGTAGAAATACAGGACCCAAAACGTTAATCTCTTCGCATAGGTGAACTAGGACGTGTGTCATGATGTTGAAGAAGGATGGTGGGAACACCAACTCGAAACTGACAAGACATTGCACCAAATCATTCTGTAATCTTGGTATGATTTCTGGATCGATTACCTTCTGAGAGATTGCATTGAGAAATTCACATAGCTTCACAATGGCTAATCGAACGTTTTCCGGTAGAAGCCCCCTTAATGCAACGGGAAGCAGTTGCGTCATAATCATGTGGCAGTCATGAGACTTTAGGTTCTGGAACTTTTTCTCTGCCATGTTTATTATTCCCTTTATATTCGATGAGAAGCCAGACGGTACCTTAATACTGAGCAGGCATTCAAAGAAGATTTTCTTCTCTTCTTTGGTAAGAGCGTAGCTTGCATGACCCTGATGTATGCCGTCTTCTCCGTGCATACGTTGCTGGTCCTCCCGTGCCTCAGGTGTATCTTTTGTCTTCCCATACACGCCCAAGAAGCCAAGCAGGGTCACGCAAAGATTCTTCGTCACGTGCATCACGTCGATTGCGGAGCGGACCTCTAGGTCTTTCCAATATGGCAGGTCCCAAAATATAGATTTCTTCTTCCACATGGGTGCGCGTCCGTCAGCATCCTTCGGAACAGGTTGTCCACCAGGACCCTTTCCAAATATCACCTTCAAATCCTTGACCATATCATGTACATCAGCACCAGTACGGTGGCGAGGCTTCGTCCGGTGATCCGCCTCACCTTTGAAATGCTTGCCTTTCTTTCTTACGGGATGCCTGCTCGGAAGAAATCGACGATGTCCCAGGTACACATTCTTCTTACAACTATTCAAATATATACTGTCGGTATCATCCAAACAGTGCATGCATCCGCGGTATCCCTTGTTTGTCTGTCCTGAAAGGTTATTGAGAGCAGGCCAATCATTGATGGTCACGAACAGCAACGCCTTTAGGTCAAATTCTTCCCCCATGTGCTCATCCCACGCACGTACACCTGTTCCATTCCACAGTTGTAAGAGTTCTTCAACTAATGGCCTTAGGTACACATCAATGTCGTTGCCGGGTTGCTTAGGGCCTTGGATGAGCACTGGCATCATAATGAACTTCCGCTTCACGCACAACCAAGGAGGAAGGTTATACAAACATAGAGTCACAGGCCAGGTGCTATGGTTGCTGCTCTGCTCCCCAAAAGGATTAATGCCATCTGCGCTTAGACCAAACCATACGTTCCTTGCGTCATCTGCAAACTCCTTCTCGTACTTTCTTTCGATTTTTCTCCACTGCGACCCGTCAGCGGGTACTCTCAACTTTTCGTCTTTCTTACGGTCTTCTCTGTGCCATCGCATCGCCTTGGCATGCTCTTTGTTTTGGAACAAACGTTTCAACCGTGGTATTATAGGAGAATATCACATCACCTTGGCAGGAATCTTCTTCCTGGGGCGCTCGCCCTCGACATCACCATGCTCATCGCGGCTGATCTTATAGCGCAATGCACCACATACGGGCAAGCATTCAAATCCTCGTACTCACCGCAGTAGAGGATGCAATCATTAGGGCATGCATGTATCTTCTGCACCTCTAACCCTAGAGGGCAGACAGCCTTCTTTGCTTCGTACGTACTCTCGGGCAATTCGTTGTCCTTTGGAAGCATATCCTTTATCATTACCAGCAACTTTCCAAATCCCTTGTCAGATACACCATTCTCTGCCTTCCATTGCAGCAATTCCAGTGTGGTGCCCAGCTTTTTCTTTTCACCTACGCAATTCGGGTACAACAATTTTTTGTGATCCTCTAACATGCGCTGCAACTTCTTCTTCTCCAAATCACTTGCGCAGTTTCTCTTTGCATCGGCAATGGCCCGACCTAGATCATCAATGGGCTCATCTGATGCCTCTTCTTCAGCTTCTTCCCGCATTGCCGGCTCAGCTTCTTCCCGCATTACCGGCTCAGCTTCTTACCCCATTGTTGTATCATCGTATTCAGGGAACCCATGGCCAGGATAGCTGTCGTCGTCCTCTTCTTCTTCATTGTCTTCCATCATAACCCCTCTTTCTCCGTGCTTGGTCCAAACATTATAGTGGGGAATGAAACCGGACTCAAACAGGTGGACGTGGATGGTTCTTGACGTAGAGTAATTGCGACCATTTTTACAGCCAGCACATGGACAAGGCATAAAACCATCCGCCCGCTTGTTTGCCTCAGCCGCAAGCAGAAAAGTATGCACGCCCTCAATGAACTGGGGAGAGCATCGGTCATCGTACATCCATTGCCGGCTCATCTTCATTACACAACACCGAATAGACCAAATTAATACAAGTTCATACATAAAGTTCATACAACACTTAAATGCAACAAACAAATAGCTCTCCAGCTAAAGCATTTAAATGCAAAAACAAATGCGATCAAGATCGCAACTAAGGTAACAATTGATCCAACAGCATAATGATACCAAGCCTCACTATCGATGGCATATTTTCTAATCTTTCTAATCTTCAAGCGCATTTTCTCCATCTTGATCTTGTGATCATCGACGACATCGGCAACATGCAACTCCAATTCCATCTTCTCCCCCTCAATTCTTTTCAATTTTTCTTTCAAGTACTCATTTTCTCTTTCAACTAAATTTAACCTCTCAACAATAGGGTCGGTTGGAATTTCCGATTCACATACCTCCTAGATAAAAATATCTATGTCAACTTGATGGGCATAATTTGTCATAAACACGAAATGCAACAAATAGTTTTAAAAGAGAATATACCACATCCGAATCATAACAAGGACGAGGGCCGACGGGGACGGATATCAAAACCATGGCACTATGTATAACAAACAACGTACGGGTAAGATAATTATTATACGAGTAACTATATATCCAAATCACACAAACATCAATTTTTTATATAAAATTTCATGAACAAGAGGCTCACCACAAGGTGGTGCCGGCGACGGGACGGTGCAGGCGATCGACGGTGGTTACGATGGAGATTTAGAAGGCACTAAGTAAACCACACCTACATATGCAAACTAAGTGTTATTTTGACCTCAAATTGCATATAAATCAAATACTACCACATATAATTCCTCCCAAATTACTAAAACCCACAATTAATCACTATATATGTGCATGTGCGTGCACACATGTGCGTGCATGTACGAGAGAAACGCGCATTGCTTGGCCCTCGACCTCCCACCATAACTGGCAACTCCCCGAAATTTTCCTCCCCCTCGCTTCTACCACGGTTTTTACCGTCATGGACGGCCCAAAGAATGTCATGCAGCTGCGTCTCCGGCCAGCCCAGGACGAAAAGCCCATTTTCTGTCATGCTTTTTTGTCATAGAAGTAGGATCCCACCACATCTATGATGATACCAGGTTTCGTCACAATTATCGTCATAGAAGTATCATATGTATGACAGAAAAAATTTCGTCCGGCCCAAAATGTCACGGATGTGTCTTTTTTTGTAGTGTATGGTCAAGACATGATGAGATATAAATTGTTCTATGAGATGATATTGTTTTGTAACCATTGTCGGCAACTGGCAGGAGCCCTATGGTTGTCGCTTTATTGTATGAAATGCAATCGCCATGTAATTGCTTTAATTTATCACTAAGCGGTAGCGATAGTCGTAGAAGCAATAGTTGGTGAGACGAGAACGACGCTACATTGGAGATCAAGGTGTCAAGCCGGTGACGATGGAGATCATGACCGTGCTTTGAAGATGGAGATCAAAGGCACAAGATGATGATGGCCATATCATGTCACGTATTTTGATTGCATGTGATGTTTATCTTTTATGCATCTTATTTTGCTTAGTACGACAGTAGCATTATAAGATGATCCTTTACTAAATTTGAAGGTATAAGTGTTCTCCCTGAGTACGCACCATTGCGACAATTCGTCGTGCCGAGACACCACATGATGATCGGGTGTGATAAGCTCTACCTTCACATACAACGGGTGCAAGACAGTTTTGCACGTGCAAAATACTCGAGTTAAACTTGACGAGCCTAGCATGTACTGTAACATCCCAAATTTTCAATTTGGTATGTTATACATTAGATCATCATTGCATATCATATTTTATTGCATTTGGCTTGATCTAGAAATTTTATGCAACTCAAGGACCCACGGAGAGAGGTGGGAATTTCATTATTTTCATAATTGAGTTTTCTCAAATTTTGAAAATATGATCATTTAATTTTATTTATTTTACCTTCAATTATTTATATTATAAAAATATGAGAGAGGGAATAAAATGACTTTCCCAAAATAAAGAAATATTGAGGATTTAATAATAAAATCAAATAATATTTTATTTCGGAGTTTTTTGCTATTTTATTTGAAGTTAGGAAAAATTGCACGGTTTTCAAAACTGCATTTTAGGGCCAAGAAAATATTCATCTCGTTCTAAATATATTATTTTAGCATTTTTAGAATTTATTTTGGCATTTTTAGAATTTTATTTTATTTTCTAGAATTTTTTTAGTTTCGGCAGAATTTATTTAAAAAAAACTTCCAGCGCCCGACTTGGCCGAGGCCCAGCCAAGCCGGCCCACGTCCCCCGCGCCGCCGTCTCCCGCCTGGAGACCGCGCGCCGCCGCCGCCGACTCGGGCTGGAGTCCGAGCCGGGCTCCTCCTCCCCGCCGCCTTGCCCCCTCCCCCAAGCCACCCCTTCCCCCTCTTAAATACCCCCAACCCCGCCGCCTCACCCCATCCTGCCCTGCCGTCGGGAGCCTGCCGCTGCTAACGCCAGTCGCCGCCGCCCCGTCGCCGCCGCCCCACGCCACCCACGCCGCCCCGCCAGAGCCCCGAGCCCTGCCGGACCTGACGAGGTAGCGGCCGTTCGCCGCCGCCGTTTTTTTAGAAAACCGATTCGGTTTTTTAGAAACCCTAGCTCATTTTTTTAGATCGGTTCACCGGTTTTCCCGGTTTATCTATTTAACAGACGTTCATCCGTATGTTCGTTTTAACGAACAGTTTTCGTCGTTTAGCCGCAGAAAACGAATGTTCGTTCATTAGCCTGTTCGCCAATTTTTCTTTTTCTCGGATTTTCCGTGATTATTCTTGATCGTGATTTCTGATCCGATTTTCCTTTTAGTGTTTCTTTTTGCTCGTTTATCAGAATCAGGAAATTCAACCGCCTAGAGTTTCGTCTCGAAACCCTCTTTCCGTTTAAGCAACTCAAACAAGTTTTTGCTACTATAAAATTTGACTTTGGTCCAGAATAGTAAACGAGGCTTGTTTCTTTTGCCCTTTGAGTTTCGTTGCTTCGTTTGATTTGATTCTTTTTGCAAATCGGAGTTCTTAAGTTGAACTTTCTGGTTAGATCTCCTATTTGAGTTTTACCTGTGCATTAGATTAGTACTTATTGTATGCTTGTTCGTTTGCGATAGAGTACCCGGAGTGCGCCGCTTGCTACTTTGAATCTCTAGGTTTCATGGATCATCAGCAAGGCAAGTAACACTTTGATCATACCTCTTTACTACCCGGTTTTATTGCATTAGATCAATCCTCAAACAATTGCATGATTAGGATCTGATTAATATGTGGGTTTTGGGTAGTAGATGAGGTAGTACCTATTACCTGTTTATTATCAAACCCTTGGGAGTTACTTCTGCGTTTGCTTATATTGCTATGCTATGCTAGTAGACGTGGATTGGGTGAGTGTATCCATGACAGATGTGAGATTGTTATTTTAATGGTTTATTTTAAGGTGGAAACTTTAATACACATCTGGGTGGATTGAGGCACCTGGGATTCCAGTGATTGCCTGTTTTCTTTATGGACCACCACCCAGGCTCAAAGGGATCATGAGATTATTCATGCTAGAAACTTCCCTGTGCAGCCACAAGCCACTATGGGCTCTAGCATAGTTGATTAAGTCGTGCGAACTCTTACAGTGGTAGACTGGCAGATGTAGGGGAAAGTAGGTGTAACTGTCTACCCAATCGTAAGGTGCTAGCGCTTCTGAAAGACTATGTCTCGGTCATCCGTTCCTCAAACACCATGTAGTGCGAGAAATCTAACGGGCGAGATCGAGTCTTGTGGGGAAAAGTGGGCAAACCTCTGCAGAGTGTATAAGCTAATCATGGTTAGCCGTGTCCCCGGTTATGGACGTTTTGAGTATCTAGTATCTGGATTATCATGTGAATCTCATCATGTTACTTTAATTTAATTTTGTTGGGTTTAATGATGATGCTTAATTGGGATTGAGAGGGTGTCTACCTTCTCAATGTTTAACAACCACCATGATAGTTAAATAAAATTTATTCCTTTGCAGTAGGGAAAAATTGGCTTTATGCAAAACTGTAACCATAGAGATTTCGACCAGCCATATATGCATGTAGTATAGCATTATTCTGTTCATTACTCTCTATGTCTTACATTGCCAGCATATTCCATGTGCGGACCCGTTTTTGGGCTGCAACATTCATGTTGCAGACTTTTTAGACGACGAGTAAGGTGCCTTTAGGTCAAGGTTCTATACTCAGTGATGCTGTTGGAGTTGATGGACTCACTTATCTTCCCAGCCTTCCGCTGTTATCGTTGTTAGATGTCCTTAAGCCATATTTATTGTAATAAGCTCTCTTTTTGAGACATTCGATGTAATAAGTGTGTGATTGCTACTCTGTTATAAATCCTTCAAGTACTGTGCGTGTCAGCATTACTGATCCAGGGATGACACTAAAGCACAGATATCAGACTGTTTGAGGTCTGATCGCTACAAGATGGTATCAGAGCACACGCTGACTGTAGGACATGACCACTAAGCTAAAGCCCTAGATCACTACTCACTCTTCTCATTTATGACTCCTCATCTTTTCTACTCTTTTAGGATGGCGGATGCAAGGAACAAGTTCACGCAAACGGATGAAGATACACCCTTTGGACTCCACTTAAAGGAAGTCACTATAGTACCAAGCTTCACCGAGACCTACATCGCCACTCTACCAGAAGAGGAGCGTTGGATGATTCAAGTTCAAGTTCCAGGAAGGACGTTCATGCCCGTCACTGAACCCATAGGGTTTTCCTTTGATGCACCAACCTGGAGTTTAGGAAAGAGCATGGCAGCAAACATCACAATGGGACGCATTGGATAAGTTTACCACAAGGATCTCAAGGATACTATTTATCAGATTTGTGGGCGCTGAGATGAGCAATGGGAGATGATCAGCACCAGGAAGGATAGATCAATTGTAGCTTTCATCCAGGAGTTAAACCAGTACATTCGCCGCCAGGAGAACCAGATGTGCGCAGGCATGATAGATCTTAAGAAGGCTATGACCAAGATCATGGAACTGGAGGAAGAACTCAAGTCTACACGCGATGGATATGAGGAGGAAATAGCAACACTCGTGGAGAAGAATGAAGATCTGAAGAAGAAGCTAAAGGTGTTTATGGGATTTCCCGCGACTAAAGGAGAAGATGATGATTGCACTTGCCCGGAGAATGCTATGTCTTGAGCTTGCGTTGGTTTTCCTTGAAGAGGAAAGGGTGATGCAGCACAGTAGCGTAAGTATTTCCCTCAGTTTTTGAGAACCAAGGTATCAATCCAGTAGCAGGCTCCTCAAAAGTCCCACGCAAATACACAAACAAACAAAGAACTCGCAACCAACGCAATAAAGGGGTTATCAATCCCTTCACGACCACTTGCGAAAGTGAGATCTAATAGAGATAGTATGATAAGATAAATATATTTTTGGTATTTTATAATATAGATGCAAAAAGTAAAGATGCAAATAAAGGTAGATTGGAAGCAAATATGATAAGAGATAGACCCGGGGCCATAGGTTTCACTAGAGGCTTCTCTCAAGATAGCATAAGTATTACGGTGGGTGAACAAATTACTGTCGAGCAATTGATAGAAAAGAGAATAATTATGAAATTATCTAGGCATGATCATGTATATAGGCATCACATCCGCAACAAATAGACCGACTCCTACCTGCATCTACTACTATTACTCCACACATCGACCGACTCCTACCTGCATCTAGAGTATTAAGTTCACAAAGAACAGAGTAACGCATTAAGCAAGATGACATAATGAAGAGGGATAAACTCATGCAATATGATATAAACCCCATCTTTTTATCCTCGATGGCAACAATACAATACGTGCCTTGCAACCCTTTCTGTCACTGGGTAAGGACACTACAGGATTGAACCCAAAGCTAAGCACTTCACCCATGGCAAGAAATATCAATCTAGTAGGCCAAACCAAACTGATAATTCAAAGAGACTTGCAAAGATAACTCAATCATACATAAAAGAATTCAGAGGAGATTCAAATATTTCTCATAGATAAACTTGATCATAAACCCACAATTCATTGGATCTCGACAAACACACCGCAAAAAGAGATTACATCGAATATATCTCCACAAGAGAGGGGGAGAACATTGTATTGAGATACAAAAAGAGAGAAGAAGCCATCTAGCTAATAACTATGGACCTGAAGGTCTTGATAAACTACTCACAACTCATCGGAAGGGCTATGGTGTTGATGTAGAAGCCTTCCATGGTCGATTCCCCCTCCGGCAGAGCACCGGCGAAGGCTCCAAGATGGGATCTCACGGATACAGAAGGTTACGGCAGTGAAAATTGTGTTTCGGGTGCTCCCTGGATGTTTTTGGGGTACGTAGGCTTATATAGGAGGAAGAATTACGTCGGTGGCCGCCCGAGGGGCCCACGAGACAGGGGGGCACGCCCTATAGGGGGGCGCGCCCTACCCTCTAGTGGCCGCCTCGGCTGCTTCTTGACTTGCACTCCAGGTCCTCTGGATCACGTTCGTTCCAAAAATCACGCTTCCGAAGGTTTCATTCCGTTTGGACTCCGTTTGATATTCCTTTTCTTCGAAAAACTGAAATAGGCAAAAAAACAGCAATACGGGCTGGGCCTCCGGTTAGTAGGTTAGTCCCAAAAATGATAATAATGTGTAAAATAAAGCCCATAAACATCCAAAAGGGGTAATATAATAGCATGGAACAATAAAAAAATATAGATACGTTGGAGACGTATCAGAGAACTACATCATCATCGACGACACCGACTCGGACCTAGACAATAGCGATGATGACTATGTTGATGAAGCTGGAGCAGATATCATGGAGTCTTCAACGGAGCAGTTTTTCTAGTCGACCACCATAACAGTAGTAGTATTCCCCCATGAATCTAGTATAGTCTGAGCACTTTTGTAACGATAGTTAGACCGTTGTATGCCCTTGTTTGAATTGAACGAAGTGTTATTGTTTACATTTATCTCATGTGCATATGGGTAGTGTTTTCTCTCTAGACCTCATTTTATTCTGTATTCTCATCTTTTCTAAACCCTCAGATGCCTCCGAGACGTGACAATGGATTTGCTTTCCCATCGGAACTCACCAAGTTGATCCAGCAGCAGAATGCATTGATGAAGTTACTAGTCCAGAATCAGAATCAGGGGAAAAACAACAACAACAACAACAACAACAACAACAACAACAACAACAACAACAACAACAACAACAACAACAACAACAACAACAACAACAACAACAACAACAACAACCCACCACCACCACCACCTGTTGATCACTTAACTCGTTTCCTTAGACTATATCAGCCGGTGTTCTCCAGTAGCACTGAGCCGATAGTTGCAGATGATTGGCTCCACAAGACAGGGAGAGATTTGACCACTGCAGGATGCACGGATGCGGAAAAGGTGCGTTTTGCTGCACATCAGCTAGATGGACCCGCAGCATCATGGTGGGAGAATTTCACAGCCACGTATCCTATCGACACTATCACATGGGATCAGTTTCAGCAGGCTTTCCGTACTGCCCATGTTTCAGTAGGAGCTATGGCCATGAAGAAGCGTGAGTTTCGCAACTTGCACCAAGGAGGGCGTATTGTTGGCTAGTACGTGGATGACTTTAGTAAGCTAGCACGTTATGCCCCAAATGACGTTGCTACAGACGCAGCTAAGCAGGAGAAGTTTCTGGAAGGAATGAATGATGAGCTGAGCATGTAGTTGATGGTAGCAACCTTCAACAACTACCAGGAGTTGGTAGATCGTGCTCTCATGATTGAAGGGAAGCAGCAGCAGATTGACAACCGCAAGAGGAAGTATGGACAAGGGGAAGTGCAATTCTGGAGTTCAGCAGAAGCCTCGTTTTACCCCGAAATCGGGAGGACATTTTCAGCATACCCATGGAGGAGGGATCTCACATAATCATAATGGCCTCAAAATTGGGAATGGGAATGGAGGAATCAACGGTCAGAACCGTACCAACCCATCTACCCCAGCCAAGAGAGATCTGAGCCAAGTCACTTGCTATAAGTGTCAGAAGACTGGACATTATGCCAATGAATGTGCTGAAGCCCATAATGGAAATGGCAATGGAAGCTCTGGGAAGAAGCCGAATCCTTTCAACAGGGGACAGGTGAACCACGTTAACGTGGAGGAGGTTGAAGCCCAGCCAGATGCAGTAATAGGTAAGATTTTGGTTAAGTCATTTACTGCAATCGTTCTTTTTGATACTGGTGCATCGCATTCATACATATCAAGGGGATTTGTGGATAAGTATACTGCCCACCAAGGTTCTTAGAACACCTATGTTAGTAAGCTCACCAGGAGCGGAGTACATGGCCAGTCAAGGATGTTTTCAAGTGCAATTGAGTATAGGTAGGCATGTTTTCCCCTCGGATTTAATCATTTTGGAATCCCAAGGTTTGGATGTGATTCTGGGTATGGATTGGCTATCGATGTATGGAGGAAACATTGATTGCGCCAGTAAGTCGATTTTGCTTACCATCCCAGTAGGGAGAAGGATCAAATACGTATCACGGCATGAGCCGAAGAGGACCCAAGTAAATTCCTTATCAGGAGTGGTACAGAAGGAAGTACCAGTGGTGAAAGATTTCCCTGATGTATTTCCAGAGGAGTTGCCAGGCATGCCACCGGATAGAGACATTGAGTTTTTGATTGAGCTTTTGCCAGGCACACACTATTAGGGAAAACCTTATACACAGAATCTTACCAGTAGTGCTTGTTAAAATGAGGCGCTACTGCTACTTAGCAGTAGCGCGTCGGCTAAAACGGTGCTACTGTTACCCGCTTAGCAGTAGCGCGACAGGAACAGAACGCGCTACTACTATAATTGCCACACCGTTCCCGACGTGCTAGGTATAGTAGTAGCACCCTTCTATAAACAGCGTGACTACTATGGATTTTAGCAGCAGCGCATTTTGCCTCCCCACGCTACTGTTAAAGCTATTTTCACCTAACCCCCCGCGCGGCCTAATTCCCTCTCCTCTGCTTCCTCCCCCAATTCCCCACTCTCTCTTCTCCCCCTCGTCTCCTCTGCCGTTGCCCCTCCCCTCGCCCTTGCCGGAGGCCCTGCCCTTGCTCTCTGCCGGAGTCTGCCCCTCGATGTTGTCGCGCGCCTGTGCCTCCTCCTCCTCGATCCTGACCTTGCCAGAGCCCCTGCCCTCGCTCTCCGCCGTCGTCTCCCTCAACCCGCCTTGCCGCTGTCTCCCCAACCCTGCCTCACCGCCGTCTCCCCCGACCCCACCTCGCCGCGCCTCGGTGCCGCCGTCTCCCCTGACCCCATCTCTCTCCCCGCCCTCTATAAGCACTCTCCCCTTCCGATCCCTCTTCTCTGCTTAGTATGAACCCTAGCTATTTAGTGCTAGTTTGTATGAACCCTAGGCTATTTTTAGTGCTAGTTAGTTAATTACAATTAGTATTAACCCTATTTAATTAGGTAGTATGAACCCTAGTTAAAAATGGATACTTATATGGTAATTAGGGCAGTAGTCCCTAGGTACTAATTAGTTAGTAAGAACTAGGTACTAATTAGGTACTCCCTCTGTAAACTAATATAAGAGTTTTTAGGACACTATTCTAGTGATCTAAACATTCTTATATTAGTTTACAGAGGGAGTACTAGTTTATTTTAATTTGAAGTAAGTTTATTTTTAGTAAGAACTAATTGAATTAATAGAACTAGTTAGTAAGAACTTGTTGCTATTTTTTTAGTTAAAGCAATTTTTCCCGCATCGACGTGGACGATACCTATCCCGCATCCTCGTCGTCCAGTCGGTGGAGGACGACACCTGCTTTACCAGACGGGCCATGTCCGGGACTGGGCTTCGCCGGGGTGGTACTAGGAGGCGCTACCTACCGAGGGGCGCAGGTTGGTGAGGAGCCAGCCTGTCATTGACCCGAACCTTCTTTGGTGGCGGTCGCATGGGCCAGTGACGGTCCAAAGGCTCGAGGACCCCGCAGAGGTGGTGCGTCACTGTGTTAGTGAGGAGGACGTGCACGTCTGTTGCTACTTGTTTGCGTTGGAGCACAGGTTCTCCAATACCTGGCAGGTTCTCCAGGGATTTCACTGGAGCTATGATCCCATGATGGTTCCTTCTCTGTGGGTGTCCACCACCCGCGCCGATACCCGTCGTGTGCTAGGGTTTTAGTTGTATTAGTGATGTTATATGTATGACACTATTCGGGATGTATTAGTGGTAATATTTGATGATATACGGACGCATGAGATGATTTACTTTTGCTTATTGAATGCATGCTAATTTGAGTCCTATAAGATATTTTGAAATGTATATCTTGTGTTGCTCAAATAGGATATATGCTTGCCCAAGTGGCCGGTCATGTTTGCAGGTAACACCTCCGAGTGGCCTATGTTTTGCCGGAGTGTTGATTCATTTCCGCTCCGGCAAATTTCAGGCGCTCGATATGTCCTATTTAGCAAAGGTCATGCGGGATTTTTTCGTGAATTTTGGCATGACTTGTGCCAGAATATGTAGGAAATATCGAGTGCCCCGGATTTGTGTGTTGAGTATCCTGGTAGTTGTCTTCGATCGATTTTCAATTAATGTTTCAACTATGAACATAGGAAATGTCTGACGACGAAAAGGATTTCGGTACTTGCAAATACTGCGAAGACGAGCGCAGCCTGTGCGACAGTATCTTCCTAGATGATGATAGGCGCTTCAGCATCAAGCTGGACGAGAACTTGAAAGTGGATACAGTAAGTCACAATGACAAGTTTGTTTTCATAATTAAGCATGACATATGCTTCATTTGCTTCAACTTATAATTTATTTATTTTTACTATTCTACTAGCGTATCCCCTGCCATGCAAGAGTTTTTGTATTGGATAAGATAGGTTTTAGTCGTACTATGGAGGTAAAGAAAGTTTACTTGAAGACCGAGCATGATTATATTTTCAATGTAAAATTATACAATTCAGACGACTACACCTATTTTGGATGCAAAACATGGCGAGCACTATGCAAGACTTATGCATTTGAGCCTGATATGGTTATCACCTTTGATATTCGTCTGGAAGATGATATTGAAGGTAATACCGACATTTGGGTCGATGTGCAGACGCCTCCAGTTATACCATTATGTAAGTTTCTCAACCATATTTATGTCTTTGATATTGTTTATTCAAAAATAGTTGACAACTAATTTGTATTGTCAGCTTATTTCGGTGCAAGCAAACATGTCCAACGCTTGGTAGACTGGACCGTATACTGTGTCGGGGCTGAACTCAACAGCAAGGACCTCAGTCATTATGTTTCATGGCTTGCAGATCTTGATACTGTCAAGAAAATTTTTCTTCCTGCATTTAGAAATGTTAGTACTGAAAATGTGCGACCAATAGTGTTCGTAATGAACTACGGTCACATCTATTAGGTAGGATGGTAAGATTTTTACTATTCACTACAGAAATAATACACTTCCGTGATGATACGTGTTTGTCACAGTAGGTCGCGTTTTTTGTCATGCATATACATCCATGACAAAATCAAGATAGTCATACCTGTGCTGTCGTAGAAGTGTTCCATGACATTACCAAAATTATCATCACGGAAGTGTCCACTTCCATGACGATAAATCGTGCGTCACAGAAGTGCTTTCATCAAGGGTGACCGACACATGGCATCCACCATAATGGAACGCCGTTAAGCTATCGGGTCAGGTTTTGGATTCGATAACCCGTTAACAGCCCTGACCAATGGGAAATTTCCACGTGTAAAATTCTTATTGGCCGGACGAAACACGTGTCAGCTCGTCAGTGGGTCAGATAGGCGCCTATGATATATCGACATGTGCCACGGCCCACCACTTGCCCATTTAGCTTACAAAGCCGGTCCGTTTGACTTGGTCAAAAGTTAACGGGCTGGCCCATGAAAAGCCTGTTAACGGTCTCTTTGCAAATAGCCCATTTTACGGCCCGTTAACTCACAACCCATTAGGCACTAAAGGAAATCATCCCAACAACATCATGTGGGCCGTCGAATATAACACCAGCCCATTTCACTTTCCGCCCATGTATGGCCCATGACGTCTTTCGGCCCATATGAGGCCTTTGTATCTTTCGGCCCTTTACGGGCCCACGGTGACTCTAGCCCATAATGAACAGTAATTTTCTTTGTACCCGTTAACGGCCCGTGATTTACATGGGCCGTTTCCAGCCCGTGTTAGCTTTCGGCCTATTGAAGTCCCATACGTTCTTTGGCTCCTTTTCGGCCCTCGATTACTTCCGACCCATTACTGGCGTGCTCCCCTAATGGGCCAAATTGGGCCGATGGCAAGAGTCGGCCCGTTACTGGCATGTTCCACAAATGGGCCAAATTCGGCCCATGGCAAGAGTCGGCCCGTTACTGGTCTGTTACCCTAATGGGCCAAATTCGGCCCATGGCAAGAGTTGGCCCGTTTCTGGCCAGACCGTCCTATATTATGGCCCATTAACGACCCGTTATGCCTGTGACGGAATTAAGCTTTTGCAGTCCTACGGCCTGTTAACGGCCCGTTACCATGCTGGGTCGATACCAATTATGCCCGATTACGGCCCATGTAGACCCATTTATCCGACGGCCCGAGGCCCACCGATTACAGGCCCATTTATCAACGGCCCGAGGCCCACCGATTACAGGCCCATTTATCGACGGCTCGTAGGAGACCCATGGATCCTATGGCCCACATATGGCCCATGGGTAGTTGCGGCCACTAGCAAACCAGGGAAAAAGAAGACTAGGAAATAAATAAGGCCAAAACTAACGCTAGGCTATTAAGGCGATTGCACAGATTACATTCACTCGGCATCAAAGATCGCCACCAGTGCAAATATAGGGAACACCCTACACTATACAAAAATGGCTTGCTTTTTCTTCAGCCGGTGGCTGCACATTAAGAATAAATTTTGTATTGCACCAAAACAAATTACAACTATATAACAAAAGGAAGGTTGGCATAAAACTTAACAGTCTAGCAGATAAATGCACCACCAAAAGTTCAGAAGCTCAGTTCATTTGACCTGACTGTTACGTTTTCATGTTGTATTGTCCGATGGAGCACCATAACCCTCGCCTTCATTTCCCCTAGGCTCCTGAACAACATAGCAAATATCTGATAGTCTGGTTTCAAAACCATGCATATCTTGACGACATTGAGCAATGTTTCTCCTTGTTTCACAAAGGGCCTCTGTTAGGGAATGGACTTGTGTCTGGAGCGCAGATACAACATTGCTTTAATCTTGCATATCTTGATCATGAGGCAGTTTGGACGATATTGCCTTAACAACCAACCCAGTATTACGCAGGAACGTGCTTTTGGCACTGTTAGTGGACAGGTACTGACCCACTGCAACAAGAGCTGACATTGCGGTTATAGTTGCCTCACCACCTTCAGAAGGTGGCGGTTCCACCATTTTTCCCATAGCTCGCTGAAAAGTTGAGGTTTTACATTAGTAGTACTAGAACAGAAGATATTAAGGGGGCAACAAAACCAAACAAAATAGCTTTGGTCTTTATACAAAACTTATTCCGGTGAACCCATGTAAAATATTAGTTGTATTTTATTGCAAAGTACATAATAAAACCAGGTTCCAAACATATGACCATGTATCATCGGTAATGTATTGTCTATTTCTTCACATTGTATTGAGGGCTAAGGATAAAGAGACGAAGTTTATAATACGGTAAGCATAGTATGACATCATTCATATCACAAAACAACTGAGAACAGACAAACAGGCAATTGTAACGTTGTTTGGGCAAGTCCAGCACGGAACTAGATTACGGATCAAGATCAAAGGAACATCACTCCTCCCTTTTAAACCTTGTAAGGTGCAATGATTCGCTAAGACAATTGTGTATAAAATTGAAAAGAGTAATAGACATTAGCTGCAAACCATGCAGTTCAAGGCACAAGTCAGAGAAGTAGTAGTTAAAAGGCATGAGGATGAAGGACTTACAACAGCGGCTTTCACTGGTGTAGTCATGCCCTTCTTCTTGTTGGTGTGACAGTCCTTGAAGATTTCCACAGCATTTCGTTCAGGTACTTTTTGGTCCTTGCAGGCTTTCCTCTGCATTTCGAACAAGTCAATATAGATATGATAATATGGTACAACGAAAAGAGTGAAACAGCAGCTAATTACAAGAGCCTCGCAGTGTGCAATATAGCTACGAGATCCTGTCGTCTATTGGAATTTCACTTTCGTACGGTTGGCCTTGTTCTTTGAACAGTTCACCTACAAGAAGATAGATTTGTGTGACACATGCGTCAATAGGACTTCAACATGTGATCTGATCACATATATATAATGTACCTGATACTTCGGATCAAACCAGTGTTTAACAAGGCCCCTCCAGTCTTCATCCGATATATTTTCCACTGGAGATGTTTGGGAAAGTTCACTGTTAGCCTAGCCTTCAAAGTTAGTTTTCCTCAATTATACCAATACTGTCGCAGAGCAGACTTGAAAACATGGGTGCAAGATTGTCTGGTTGCATCATCTTGGCTATCCAACTTGAATCTCATCTGTTAAAAATTATGGGAGTCTCATTATCAGCAACCTTGAAAGTATGGGACAGAGCAAGACGATATTACTAGTTTCCATACATAACCATACTTACAGATAAATGGTCGAGGAAGGTGTTGAACTGGGTTTCATCTTTGTCATTCCTGTACTGAATCCATGTTGGGAGGATACGTACATGACACCTAACTGCAACCGCTGCCTTTGATACTAACTTGGTTGACTTTGTAGCATCACGTGGCCTTTTTAAACCTGCCTCAAAACGGATCTCCATTCTTCCTCCTCTAGATTTAGTTAACCTATCGAGCATTATCCCTGATGTTTGTTTCCTCTTGCGCCTAGGTGCTAGTCCAACAATGAACATAGGAAGTGTTAGTGTACATCAAACTGTGAGACTACATATAAAGAAGCATGCAACTGTAACTTGACTCCAGCAACTACCTTCTTGTTGTTGAAGCTCACAAGGTTCATCTGATATTGCCAACTCGTCTTGTGTCAAGAGTGCTTGGGAAGTAGTGTCAGGTGGCAAGGGAGCATGGGAACGTGCTTCTAGCTCAGTTGACGCACGAGTATGTCGTGCAGCTGGTAGTACTGTGGTAGGTGTTGCAAGAACTAAGGCTGACTCTGCTTGTTTGGTGGCAGCTATTTGTTTCTGTTTGGCTTTTTTGCAGCTCGTGTAGCATGGGATGTTGTGTTTGTAGAATTTTCCACTGGACTTTCACCTTCTATTGCACCATCAGTACCACCAGAATCTACAGGATTCATCCGCTTCTCATTCCCTGCCATTCTGTGTTTCTTCCTCTTTCTCTGTGCCATGTTAAGTCAAGCCGAAAAGAAAAACGAATAACAATTTAGTTCTTCAGAACAAATTTATGCGTGATGCAGATGAACTGAACTTTGATGTTAGACAACCACATGATAGGAGGATGTAATATGTATGAAAAACAGGACGGAAGAGATAACCAGAACTATGATGTGTAAACTAAGAAGAAGACATTTCACCAAATTAGAAGCAATGCAATGGAAGGTAAACACCATATGAAAGATGCTACAAATATCGCTCTGCCAAGTTAACAGTGTCTCAGCATAAATGGCATTTAAACAAATGTGAAGCAGTACAAGAAATAAATCATATGCAAGATGCAAACAATATCACACTACCATGTTAGAGGTCTCTCATCATTAGTGCCATTGCATATTCACAGCATTGCATATTCAGAGCTTATGATGTGTAAACTAAGGAGAAGGCATTTCAACAAATTAGAAGCAATGAAAGCTAGACACCATATGAAAGATGCAACGAATATCACTCTACCAAGTTAAAACTATCTTGTCATAAGTGCCATTTCAACAAGTTAGTAGTACAAGCTAGAAAAGAATGTGAGATGTAACCTATATCACACTCCGAAGTCAAACATGTCTTATGATAAGTGATTGTTGCAGGTTACACAACAGTAGTAATTTGATGTAAGAACATGGTGTGATAGACAGATATTGTATGTTCTAGAAACAGGAACACGTGTCTTATTCAAGTATAATGTGTAAAGTAAGCAGATGGAATTCAACAAAATTAGAAGCAATACAAACTAGACATCACACATAACATGCAACCACATATAACAGTGCCAAGTTAGAGGGAGCACCTATGATGCTGCACTAGGGGAGACGTGCGCATCATAAACACAGCTTTGTTGAGTGTCTATGCATGTGTTGTCTTGGAAATCATCTTAGGGGTGTGGAGGAGTAGAAACTGTAGAGGCCCTCCGTTTGGAAGGAGCACCTTTATCCGCTGCCTTGCTAACTTCCTTCCGCTTTATTGATTTTGAATTGTCAAGTAAAACTGACAAGAAAAAGCAATAAAGTTCTCTCTTCAGAACTCATTCATGCATGATACTGACAATCACTACTTTGATGTAAGGCAAACACATGATACCAGGATGGAATATGTATGGAAAACAGGACGGCATGGCATGTTCACAACTGTTTGTGTAAACTAAGCAGAAACCATTCCAGCAAAGAAGAAGCAATGCAAGCTAGACACCACATGAAAGATGCAACCAATATGACTCTGCCAAGTTAAAAGCGTCCCATCATAAATGGAATTTCAACAAATTAGAAGCAGGGCATGCTATAAATCATATGAAAGATGCTACTAATATCGCACTGCATATACTAAAGGTGTCTCGTCATACTGATTGATGCGGGATACAAAAAAAATAGTTTTATGTAAGGACATGCTTAATAGACAGATGTACTATGTACTAAATACTGGAAGGCATGTCACATTAACAGGTATAATGTCACATTTACAGGAGTATAAGCTAAGCAGACTAGCACATGCAGTTTAACCAGATTGGAAGAATTACAATCTAGACACCATATGCAACATGCAACCATCACACTGCCAAGTTAGAGCAAGCACCTGCGATGCTAGTGTAGGGGAAATGTTGTAATCAACTACGGAGCTACATTCACTATCTTCATCTAGCATTTATTTTTCTTGAGAATCATGTCGGGAGGCTCACACTGCATTCTTTAAATGAGGAGTAGTACCCTTGCCTGCCTGCCTCGTCATAAGTGATTGATCAGGGATACATAAGAACATTAGTTTGATTTAAGAACATGGTTAATACACAGATGTACTAGTATGTACCAAAAACAGAAAGGCATGTCATATTCAAAGGTATAATGTGTAAGCTAAGCAGATGCAATTTAACCAAATTGGAAGCAATACAAGCTAGACATCCGGCTGGAGTGGTGAACATGATCATCTAGGACCTGAGAGCCTGGTGGGAGGCGGGTTGCTTCGCCACCATCGCGGCTTTTTAGTTGGCTTCTAGGTGATGCCTGTCTTTGCTGGGCTTGTCACTGGCTCGGCCAGTGCCCTGACTAGCTATTTGTCTTATGGTGCTCACGGGATGGTGGTTCATGTAAAAAATATCTTTCCTTATCTTAATAAAGACCGACTTCGGCCTTTCGAATACAAGCTAGACACCATATGGAACATGCAACCACATATGACACCGCGAAATTAAAGCAAGCACCTGGGATGGTGGTTCATTGCGAGCGAGGTCATCAACTCCAGAGCAACGTTTACCGTCTCCATCTGCTGACACTGCACCCTTTAAAGCGTTGTAACATGCCGCGCCTAGCCGCGTAGAAAGCTGGCACAACTTGTCTCTTTTCTTTTTGCTTCGCTTTCGGCAGACTCTGAAATACCCTTGCATAAAAACACAATAGTGAGAGTATGGATGAAGTGTGTGCAGAACTAGTGCACTGTAAAAGTAGCAGATAGCAGGTGGCTGAAAAATAAATGACATGAGACATATGATAGCTCTACAACATTGCATGGCAAACAAAATTAGATTCTACTCCATATGATTTTGTAATATATGAGCACAAGAAATGCAGGTACTCCTCCGCACACCACCACATGTGGTCATATCTAAGATAACAGCCGACTGAAAATAAATAGGTCAGTCGATTTTTTTTAATGAACTGTCCGATCTATAAGGAACGGGCAGATGGCCTTCGTCTACCTCCCGCCAGTCATTGTTGACGATCTTTCTCGAACCACCAGCGACCACCGGCCCAGACCCATGCCTCCGTCGCCCCGCCCTCCCATCGACCTCACATCACCGCCATGCTTGGCAGCGCCCCCAAGCCATCCCTTTAATCCCGGCCGACCTCCATATCGGGCGCTAGTAGCTCTAGGCCGCACACGCCCCTAAGATAAACACCAAGGTGCTGCTTCCCCGACGTAATAGTCGTACTAGCGCCTGTTACGCCAGGGAATGCTTCCGTTAATTGGGAATCAACTGGCCAGAAATTGAAATTCAGGGGACGACGGACCTCTAGCTAAGGTGAAATAGTATATGAGGAGAAACCTTGTGCATCGCGAGTTACTAGGAACATCTAGTATCAAGAAGAAGCGGTCAACTAGTGTCTTCTGTGGGATGAATACCGTGCAAGCAGAGACATAAGATTTGCACGAATAAGGGAAGAGGAGTACCTTCTTCGGTTGCCGGTGTGCTCACCTCCACATGTCGCGCCGATCTTCTTCTTTTTATCGGGGAAACCGATGTTCTGGCGGGTGTAGGCTTGGACGAACCCATGGCCAAATTGTTGACTGTGTTGCCATGGCCGTATGTCGGCGGAGGGGAAGCAGATCCGAGGCGGCGAAGGACGGCGTAGCAGGAATAGCTCCGGTGCGGTGGAGGGTGGCGAAGTTGGAGCGGCAGCGGTGAGGCGCAGGACGGCGTGGTTGAACTGGCTCGAGTACGGATGGCTCGGCCTCGGCTTCAACTACTAGCCGTGGAGGGCGTTGCGGTGAGGTTGCGGTGGACGACGACGTCGGGGTACCGGCTCCGGCGTGATGGGGTGGGATGGGATGGTAGACGGAGGACGCCGGGGTTTCGCGGCTGGTGGAGAGGTAGTTTTGGCGCCCACGGAGTACGAATGGGGAATCGGACGGGTGGGGGGAACCATGTTTCGGTCTGGGACGCGCTTGTTTTTGGCTTTTTTGAACAGAAGATTGGACGCACTTGTTTGAAATTTGGGGAAAGTACAAACTTTGCCCCCCTCTTAAATTTTGGACCTACTGCGGGTCGGGGGTAGGATGGTAATCCCAGGTGTCCCAAATAGTGGGCGGGAGCGATTTCGGCCGCGTGCATGTGTGCTTAGGCGGCCATTGTGTATGAATGTTTTTCGGAGGCGGTTGCGTGGCGTCTAGATGAAGCTACAAACCTACCCCGGTTTAGACCTTTGGACGTCGGGCCGGTAGGTTTCACGGGTCGGAGTTATTAGAAAAGTAATTTCTTTGTACTACGAAACATTGGTCTCACGCGGTTTCGGGCGAGTAAAGGCTCTTTTGGCGCTTCGTTCGAAATTTTGAAACACAAGCATTCACGTTTAGAGTACTCTTGAACTATGAGGATTGACCTAAATAGACAATGTTATATTTGACCTCGTATGTTTGAAAACCTCATTAAATTATCCACTTCCTTTTGAAATTTTGACACTTGAAAATCCTATAACTACGATTATTTTGGAATGGAGGAGCTAAATTTGAATCTATTTTGTACATGACTACATATGCTATTATGTAAATCAGAGCAAAGATTGGTACCCCCATAGTTTAGGTATGGTTTACAAATGCCATGATATCAAATTCAAATAATTGAATGGACTTCATGTTGATTTTTCGATTTTCTAAACCACCTTAGGTTGAATTCAAATGTATGCTAGTTCATATGTAGCTATTTATAAATGTCCATTGTGTAACTTTCGTATGTATAATGTGATTTACACACACAACATGAACTATACTCACGTTTATATTCGATTGCTAAAGCGATGGAGTTAAAAATACTAACTATGTGGATCAATTGTGTCGAATAATAACATAGACATGCTCAAATTCGATAGAATCTGGATGTCTGATGGATCAATGACTGCTCCTTACGCGAATTGCAAATATCATGATCCCATCCTAATATTTGGATACAATTTATATCTTTAATCAATGTGTAGAGCAGTCTTTTACGTGTAGTTCCACTCTCCATCGGTGGTCTCTCACACATGCTCACACACTCTCTCCCGAGGTGTCTTTTTTCGCACACATGCTATAGATATAACTCTCCCTCCCTCTCGTAACCATTTACAACTGTTTTCACTAACCTTTATCACAAGCACTCTTCCTCTCGCAAACATACACACGCACAATCCACATCGACCCTTTCTATATACATGGACCTGCCTACGTGTCTCATGTACGCACATTATCTTTACGCAGGTCTCTCACGCATTATCTCACACCTCTCTTCCCAATCGACGAGTATGATTCTAGCAGAGCATTCTTTAGGATGCCCCTTAAAGTTAGGTTGGATGAATAGTAATATCAGAGATAAAGGGGTTACCTTAGTCCGAGAACCTAGGGTAACAAATCCTAGCCGGCATTGTCAGTGGACATAGAGTCCTTCACAATTCTGCTATCTTTGTCTTGTACGACTAGTCATCCATGGGTCTTCCTAAATGTGTCATGGGCCGACCAATGTGGCGCAGGACGGAATCGAACGAAGGGCCTCACCTCGACCCACCGGACCTCACGCGGTGACACACCCTCTGCACCCACGTCTCATTATCTTCTCACACCCACACATACCAACACAAAAACCACACACACAGAAAATTTCTCCTGGTGCCTCTATTCCCTCCCCCTTGCATATACACACTCAAGGGAATGGAATCTCTTGTCGTGACGTCATATTCGTTTCTCTCTCTCTAGACCACTCTCATTTCTCGTGCTATCTCTCCCACGCCCCCCCCCCTGTCGGCCCCTCTATACATGCCTCTCTCGAATACGTAATGCACACACATACCTCTCTAGGCCCCGCCAAATGCATCAAGTACACATTCACACATGTTACATCACGTACCCCATTGATCTGAAAAGCCCTCTCTTCACGTTTATTTCGCATACAACATTCCTTTTGAATAAAGTGTGGCCAAAAAATTATTTTAGAGTTTCTACATATATACAACATTACAAAGTTATATGGAGGAGTACGAACGCTAATTTGCATTGCATGGTGCCCACAATGATATTTATTCCGCATTGTGAATTTGTATATTATTATAATATATACAAAGTTAGTAATAATAAAGAGAAACGAAGAGCATCTCCCTCTCCATCGCATACCCCCCCCCCTGTACGCCCCTTTCACGTATGCACACAAAACTATCTCCAGGTCCTCTAAAAGTAAGCCCCTAGAAAATTCACGCGTGATTCATCTTTCTCTCGCGATATATGCAATGACGATCATTGTATTTGAAGAGAAAGCATGATACATACATTGGACTTCATAATCCACTCATTACGGTCACCGTTTACGTTTACTGGTTATTATACAGTCACGGGCTCACCGTACAACTTTGTATTTGCTCATGACATGACTAGTTGACCAGTTAAACGCTCCACGTGGCACCTCTAGTGTTGCATCACATTATCTCACTACCATCGTGACCACCTGTCGACTTGTATCTACTCTACATCTACACTATTATAAAATACATAAAATATAAAATACACTCTTATAAAAAATAGAGTTGGTGATGATGGTGTGCCTGCCATCCTGCAATATAGGCCGTCCGATTTATATCTGACGGATAGGAAAGAAACTATGGAAATTTTGCAAAAAGGTACCCACACACCTCTCCACATTTGCAAATAAGGCATTCCCTCGTTCATCCTTTTCTCTCACAAGATAAACAAGTCATACAAATGCATCTTGATGTTATGTGCAACGCACGGGCATCTTGCTAGTAAGAATGAAAACAAACGTCAATAAAATATTTTGACGGTGGTTCAAAGTCATGACCGCGGGCAAAGCGGACAAGGTGGCCTTGTATTGGTATGTTGAGCCATCTGTTTTAACACACAGGAGCTGGTGTGGTGATTATACACACACGCACGCATGCACACAAACTCCATCTACGCAACACTCGCACAAACACATGCACCCACACACGCATGCAACACTCACACGTACACACGCAGCCACGCACGCACGCAACACTCACACGCACACACGCACGCATGCATGCACACACCAGTACACCACACGACCAACACACACTCTCACGCTCAAGTGCTCAACCTACATGTGCACACTAGTGCAGAACCGGGCAATAGCACCGGTTCGTAAGGCCTTTTAGTGCCGGTTCCATAACCGGCACTAAAGTGTGGGCACTAAAGCCCCCCCCCCCTTTAGTACCGGTTCAGCATGAACCGGTGCTAAAGGGCAACCACGTGGCACAAGCCAGCTCCGGGGGCCTGGAGCCCTTTAGTACCAGTTGGTAAGACCAACCGGTACTATAAGATTTGGGGGGTTTTTAGTTTTATGATTTCTTTTTCATTTAATTTTGTGTTTCCATTTTAATTCTTTTTCGTTTGCTGGTATTTTACGATACTACACATTGT
>NC_041385.1:827820403-827825816 GCF_002162155.2 Triticum dicoccoides
TATATATATATAAATAGAATTTCTAGTAGAACCAATCATGCATATATATATCATCAATGTCTCACAAACCACCATATTAATTAATTCACACATACACACATGTATAGCTATATACAATTTCTCCTACATATGCATGTTGCCTTCGGAGCCAATGGCATTAGCCTAATTGGTGCCTTCGGAGCACGATGACAATTGGAAGTGGTTTTCATGGGGGCGGTAGCGGGTAATAGTATTCTCCCTTCGGATTTATGACCTGGTCGAGCAAAAATCCCGCTATTTCCTCTTGAAGTGCTTCTACGCGCTCCGTTTCTATGACCTCCTCCCGCACCTCTCTGAACTGTTAAGAAGGAGATCAATATGCATGTGTATTAGTTGTGTGACTAGATATCAATAATGGTGTAAAAATTGTGAATAGTGTTCTGACAAGCGAACCCATTCCTGTCTTTGAGATCTGCTCCTTTCCGACGCCATCATGCGAATGTTCTTGCAAACGCAGAATGCACACAGATCAGTCCCTTGCGCCTGCTTCAGGGCCTATACGAGAATGGAATTTGATCAGAAAATAATTAATCAAGCATGATAATTAAAGAGATGGCAGCTAGCTAGCTAGCTAGTACTACTTAATTACTTACCTTGGGTCGAAACCATTGAAGCTTTTTTTTCCATTCGCCTTCCGTGACGCTGATGAACCTTGCCCAAGCCCTGCCCGCCGACAAAGAAAATGAATAAAGGGGTTATTAAATAGTTCATATCATGAAATGACAAACTAAATAGGCCGAGATATATAGTTAATAATGATTGAAATTACCTATTGACTATCCCAAACAAGATGTTATAGTCAGTTTTAACTTTGAGTAGTGAGTCCAGTATTTCAACTGTTCCATCATCAACTTTAATGATACACAAGACCTAGTGAAATCTGCATGCACACACGTTTGCATGTCTTAATTAAGCGGGCATATGTAAGCAAAAACATGTTGCTAGCTAATAGGAAAAAACAGAGAATTTGTAGTACAAGACAGTGTGACTCACTGGAAGTTGTAAGGAAGTAGTATATCTTCATTGTATTTGAGGCGCTTCAAGAACTCTAGCATGTTGTCCTCTACGGCCTTTTGATGATGTGGATTTATCCGCCATGTGTATTCATTAACAGTGTTTGGGTCAATGAACCCAATGCCAAAGCGTCCACCTTTTCTCATTTCATACATCTTCATCCTGCATAATACCACAGAAAAGAATATAGTGAGGATAATTACAGGTAATGATTGATCAAAAGGATCACTACAGCTAGCTTGAGACTTAAATTACAGAAAGAAATCACTTACAGACAATAGCAACTGACGATAGATTTGTCGAGTGCGTCTTGATTGTATAACTGAAACAGTTCAGAATACTCAACGGACAGAGCTTTCTCATGGAAGTAATGATCCTCCTTGACATTCACCATGAGGGACAATCGATCTGAAATCTTGGTAATGTTCATGTACCATTGATGCAATTCATACATTCTCGTTGGGAGGTTCTTGACCTTGTCTGGCTCGACCAAAGGTTGGCCCCAGACATATTTCCGTTTTATTTCATCCTCTCTAAGCACAGGCATGGGCTCGATCTCAAGGAGTTGTCCAACAGTGATGTTGAGAACTTCAGCCTGCATTATATGGTCCTTGGTTATTACCACATTGCCCACCTCGGGAACGTAAACTGTTTGCCCAAAATAATATTGGGCGCGCGTTCTGTCACGTGTTGTTGGCACAACAAGCGAGGGGATCGATTGCGCCGCCTGTTCTCCCAGCTGGGGAATGGTTTTCCCGCATTTTTTGACAGCTGCTTGTTGTTTGCTCGATCCCGAGCTCGCCTCCTTACATAGACGTGCTCGATTTAACTTCCTGATGTGGCGCTCATAGTCTGTGACAACAGGCTTGGGAGCTGGTGGTTGAGCCATACGAATGAAGTGGTCAATCGTTTCCTCAGGCACTTTCCCCCTTGGCGGCGGTGGCGGTTTCGGTGCAAAATGGGCTTCCACCTCGGCCTTCGATATGGCTGTGTTTTCCTCCTCGGACTTGTCATAAGGCCTCTGGGGAAGAGGCATGAGGCTTGGACCATATTTATATCGCTTGCCTCCGCCTGTACTTCTTGTACTACCTCGACTCGTGCCGCTACGCACCATAGCTGCGGGGTGTCTCTTCTGCGATTGCTGAGGCGGCGGAGACGGCTGACGGGGCTGAGTTGGACGAGGAGGAGTGGCCTGAAGCTGTGCCGGACTTGGAGGAGTGGCCTGAGGTTGTGCCGGACTTGGAGGAGGAGTGGACGTCTGACGCTATGGCAGACTTGGAGGAGGAGGAGTGGCCTGACAGTTTGTCGGACTTGGAGGAGGAGTGGCCTGACAGTTTGTCGGACTTGGAGGAGGAGTGGCCTGACACTTCGCCAGACTTGGTGAACTTGCAGGAGCGGGAGTCTGCTAACTCGGTGGCAGACTTCAACGAGGAGTCGGCTGACGCGGTGTCGGTGGCCTTTGAAAGATGATGCAATCTTTTTTCCATAGGATGATACGATGTTTAGCCTCTCCGAGAAAGCGCTCATCGTCACCTCCAGGAATGTCAAACTGTAGCTCCGAATATGGTGGGTCCACCACCTCATCAACCAAGACACGAGCATAACCTGCTGGAATCGGGTTGCAATGGAAGGTTGCCTCGGGGGGATTTGTAAAAGCAACGGCATCCGCCACCATCATGGATATGTTTGTTATTTTGACGTGTAGCTCGCAGTTAGTGTTCTCCATGATGTCATCCACGGGGTATCTACCCAGCATTGCATCGTCTGGGGCGGAACCCACGCTGCTTCTCGTCATGGATGGGGCGGTGCTATCCAATGCTGGATCATCCGCTAGCTGCTGCAGCTGCTGAGACCCCCTTTGCTGGGTAAGTGAGTCGATCTGCTCCTGCTGCCGCTGGAATTTGACTGCCAATTCCGCTTGACTTGCTTCTAGGCCTTGAAGGCGTTCATAGTCCCGCTTCCTCTGCTCCTCCTCCATCTTCCTCTTCTTCTCCTTCGCAATCTTCTTTCTCGCACGGGTTCTGTAGTCGGTGTTCCAGTCTGAAAACCCCTCATACCACGAAATAGCGCCCTTGCCTCGTGTTCTTCCCGGGTGTTCAGGATTTCCCAGGGCACGCGTAAGCTCGTCGTTCTCTCTGTTGGGCTGGAACACCCCCGATCGTGCCTCTTCTATTGCAACAAGTATCGCATCGTCGGCTCCCTTTAGACTTGCCTTCGTCGAAACATTGCCTGTCTTCGGGTCCAACTCCACCCCATGCGCATAGAACCAAGTCCTGCACCTGGGGGGCCAGCTCTTAGTAACCGGAGTGACACCTGCATCCTCCATCTCTTTCTCAGACTTATCCCACTTAGGCATTGCCACCGCATAACCACCTGGCCCCAGCTTATGGAACTTATCCTTTTTTCGGCATTCTTCTTGTTTATTCTCGACCGTTCCTTAGCTAATTCCGAATCCTTGAATTTCACGAAATCGTCCCAATGAGCACGTTGGTTCTCTAGTGTTCCCTCGAATACTGGAGTCTTCCTTCCTCCCTTGACGTACTTGTCCCATTCACGATTCTTGTGGTTCTTGAATGCAACCGCCATCTTCCTAAGAGCAGCGTCCTTGACTTTCTGCACATCTGCTTTTGTGAAATGATCTGGTAGGGTGAAATGTTCCATGAGAGTATCCCAAAGCAGATCTTTTTGATTCTTGTCGACAAAAGTAACATCTGGACGTGGCTTTGCTGGCTCTCTCCATTCTTGAAGTTTGATCGGGAGTTGGTCCTTCACAAGAACTCCGCACTGACGAATGAACTTGTCCGCAATCTTCTTAGGCGCTAATGGTTCGCCATTATGTCTGACTGCCTCGATATTGTACTTTACGCCCTCCTTCAACTTTTTGTTCGGGCCTCGTTTCGTCCTTTTGCCTGAAGATTTGCTCGATCCGGATGGCTGAAAGAACAAAGATCGATTCGTTAATATATCTTCAAGTCATTTAAAACATGTGATGATCACCAGATGCCTGCTTATATAAATATACCTCGCCGGTCTTTGTTGTTTCAGGATCAACATGTTCTTCGTCATCGTCATAATCGTAGTTCATGACTTCATCAATTCGGTCGTCGCGATCGAATATCATATCACCCTCTCCGGTGTTGTTTAACAATTCGGAGCCTTCATAATCTTCTACTTCATTCTGATCATCATCTGGCCCGCGTATCATATCGAACATGGTCTGTTCTCCCTCTCTATCGGTATTTTCTGCCATAGCTTTTATTTAACTAATCCAAAAGAAATATAAAACAATTTAGTATTCAAATTACATCGTCTCAAATAATAGATATAATCTCGAATACATCGTCTAGAATAATAGATATAATCTCGAATACATCGTCTCGAATAATATATAATATTGAATAGTACATCACTGGCTAGGTAGCTAATTAAAGATCGAATACTATAGAAGAATCTAGGACACTTGCGGTTCCTGCGGTGCGGGCGGTGGACACCCAAAGAGAAGGAACCCTCACAGGATCATAGCTGAAGTGAGATCCCTGAAGAAACTGCCAGGTATTGGAGAACCTGCCGCCTTCTAACGCAACCATGTAGCGATAGACGTGCTCGTCCTCCTCCCTGACACGGCGACGTACCACCTCCGGCGGGGCCGGGTCCCTCCGCACCGAAACTGGCCCACGCGAACGCCACCAAACGAGATCAGGGTCGACGACGGGACCCGGGGCCGGGTTCCTCATCAAGCGGCGCGCCCCTCCAAGCAGCACCTCCCAGTGCCAGCCCGGCGGAGCCCAGTCCCGGACATGGGTCAGCCGGACGTCGTCGCGGACGGGTCGACAGCGAGGATGCGGGCCGGGCATCGTCGAGAACAAATAATAGCTATATGCCCGCAAAAAGTAACATTTTTTTAATGATTGGATTTTGATAACTAAAATTTCTAACATTTCTATATAACCCTAATTATGCTATCATTGCATATGTCAAAAATCTATATACTATTTCATACTAATTAAGCATCTAACACTAAAAACAGAAAACACAACTTCTATACATCCATTAAAAAACTGAAAAACAACATTATATAAAAAAAATTCCATACTAATTAAACACTAATTATATCCATCTAACATGCATTCATACATATATAATAGTGAAAAAAATAATAATCTAAATAATCTAAACTAATTAAACATACAAAATACGTATATACTAATATATACATGCATTAATTCATACATATGTACGTGTGTGTGTGTGTGTGTTCATCATGCTTGTGTGTGTGTGTGTGTATGGGCTCGGGGAGGGGCGGCGCCCATGGTGGCCGCCGGGGGTGAGGGAGAGGGGTTAGAGGGGGCGAGCTCACAGC
>NC_041385.1:827826340-827848896 GCF_002162155.2 Triticum dicoccoides
GACGGGTCGGGGCGTGACGCGGGGGTGGCAACGCGGGGACGGCGCGATGGGGACGGGCCCGGGGCGGCGACGGAGACGAGGGCGGTGACGGGGACGGGGGCGGCGACGGGGATGGGGGCGGCGACGGCGACGGCGTCGATCGATCGGGGCGCGCGGGCGGTGCTTCAATGGGGAAACAGAGGAAGAAATGAAATTTTCGCAAGTGCTGTATATATAGGAGAGGCCTTTAGTACCGGTTGGAGCCACCAACCGGTACTAAAGGCCAACTTTGGCCAGGCGAAGAGGCGGGAAAACGAGGCCTTTAGTACCGTTTGGAGCCACCAACCGGTACTAAAGGGTGGTCTTTAGTACCGGTTGGAGCCACCAACCGGTACTAAAGGCCTCGCGCTGCCACCCCAAAGTTTAGTCCCACCTCGCCGGGCGAAGGGCAGCCACACTGGTTTATAAACCCAGCCGCGGCTACCACTTCGAACTCCTCTATATAGCAGGCTTCTGGGCCTAAACTCTGCGCACTGCCCTGTGAGTCTGCTCGGCCTTTAAGGCCTGTAATTACACACCTGTGGCCTATCAGGCCCACAGGGCAGCGCCCCAATTTTTTATAGTTTTTTTCTTTTCTGCTTTATTTTCTTCTATATATTTTTGCGTAGTTTTTGTATAGTTTTTTCTTGTCTGTTATATTTATTTTCTTCTATTCATTTGTGAGTAGTTTTTCATCTAGTTTGCCAAAATTCAACATTTTCAGAGTTCATTTTGTAGTGATTTTCAATTTCACGGTCATTTTGTAAACGATTGAAAAATAGCAAATATAATTTTTTTTCTTTTCTGCTTTATTTTTTCTTCTTTTTATTTCTGAGTAGTTTTTTCTTTTCTGCTATATTTATTTTCTTCTATTTATTTCTGAGTAGTTTTTTTATATAGTTTTTTTCTTTTCAGCTATAGTTTTTCTTCTTTTCTGCTATTTTTTCTTTTTTGCAAAACTTGATGGTCAAAGTCTGGAGTTATAACTTAAAAAAAAACAATGTCGACGTGCAATTAGTTTTTGCCATAACAGAAGAAGTCCGGAGTTGTAATAAGTTATTAAAAATAAAAAAGAGGTGCAATGCTCGTTAATTTGCTTCAAGCCTTTCGGAATAGTGTAAACTGCACTGCGCATAGCTCCGTGCAGTCTACCGTATTCCTGAAGGCTTGAAGCTAAGCAACGTGAGCATTGAGCCTCTTCTTCATCGTCTCTGCACTCAGGGCTTATAAACCGCTCCTAGTCCCTCTCACTTCGCGAGGTGGGACTAAAAAACAGCTTACGTCTGGTTCATCCACATGAACCGGTACTAAAGGTGCTCGTGGGGCCCCTGCCTTACCTGACACAACCTCATTAGTACCGGTTCGTGGTACGAACTGGCACTAAATGGTGATGGTGGGGCCATAGCCTGACTGGAGGCTGACACAGCCTCTTTAGTACCGGTTCGTGGCATGAACCGGTACTAAAGGTTCGCCACGAACCGCTGCTATTGATCGCCGCCACAAACCGGCACTAGTGTGCACATTAGTGCCGGCTGAAATTCCAACCGGCACTATTGTGCTTCACATTTGACCCTTCGCCACGACCCGGTACTAAAGGGGGTGCGCTGGCGCAGGTGCGGTGCGGCCAGTTTAGTCCCACCTCGCTAGCCGAGGGGAGACCACACTGGTTTAATTATAAACCCCCTTGCGGTCGCTCTCTCGAGCTCCTCTCCAAAGCAGGCCTACTGGGCCTACGTGTTCTTTGCTGCCCTATGGGCCCACTTGGCCTTTGCGGGCCTGCAACCTGGCCCAACAACAGGTTGGGTTTCTAGTCGTATGCAGGCCGCCCTGGCCTAGTAGGCGGGCTTTTTTTTGCTTTATTTATTTTTGTGTTGTTTTTTTGTGTATTTAGAGTTTCTTTCTGAATATTTTTGCTTTAGGTACAAAAAATTACAAACTTTCTGTTAGTGCCCGTAGTTTTCAAATTTGAATAGTTTAAATTTTGAATTATTTGAAATTAGTGTGAATCACTAGTTTGTGAATAACTTAACTTTAAAAATCAGTAAAGGCATGAAAGAATTTGTTTGCACATAAAATTTCTTCGCGTTTCAAATGCCAAAACACATAACTACCCTAACTATTACAGAGATTCCCCTCTGGGTGTGAAACACAGAAGAAAGTGATGATAGTGAAGCCGATCACATCCCAGATCTTTGGGTGTGAAACTTTTTCTTCGCATGTGTCCCTTTGCGCCGTAACCATGGAAAATCTTCATCATTTAACGGGATGCTTGGGTCAATATTCACTATGAATGGAGCAATTTCATCAAACTTTTCATAATCTTCTGACTTGTCTGTCTTGTCATCCACTCCCACGATGTTTCTCTTCCCAGAAAGAACTATGTGCCGCTTTGGCTCATCGTACGATGCATTCGCTTCCTTATCTTTTCTTTTTCTTGGCTTGGTAGACATGTTCTTCACATAGAAAACCTGTGCCACATCATTGGCTACGACGAATGGTTCGTCTGCATACGCAAGATTGTTGAGATCCACTGTTGTCATTCCGTACTGCGGGTCTTCCGTTACCCCGCCTCGTGTCATATTGACCCATTTGCACCGAAACAAAGGGACCTTTAAACCACGTCGATAGTCAAGTTCCCATATGTCCTGTATATAACCATAATATGTTTCCTTTCCCGTCTTGGTTTCTGCATCAAAGCGGACACCACTGTTTTGGTTGGTGCTCTTCTTATCTTGGGCGATCGTGTAAAATGTATTATCATTTATCTCGTACCCTTTGAAAGTCATTATATTCGAAGATGGTAACTGGGACAGCAAGTACAGGTCATCTTCAATAGAGGTGTCATGCATGGTACGTGTCTGCAACCAGCTGGCGAAACTCCTGGTTTGTTCACGTGTAATCCAGTCATCAGACCACTCCGGGTGTTTGGAGCGTAGCAAATTCTTGTGTTCATCCATATATGGAGCCACCAAGGTGGAATTCTGTAGAACTGTGTAGTGTGCTTCAGTGAGAGAATGTCCGTCCATACATATTATTTGTTCCTCTCCTAGCGTGCCTTTTCCATCCAGTCTGCCCTTATGTCGCGATTCAGGAACACCAATCAGCTTAAGGTCAGGAATAAAGTCAATACAAAACTCAATGACCTCCTCATTTTGATGGCCCTTGGAGATGCTTCCTTCTGGCCTAGCACGGTTATGAACATATTTCTTTAAGACTCCCATGAACCTCTCAAAGGGGAACATATTGTGTAGAAATACAGGACCCAAAACGTTAATCTCTTCGCATAGGTGAACTAGGACGTGTGTCATGATGTTGAAGAAGGATGGTGGGAACACCAACTCGAAACTGACAAGACATTGCACCAAATCATTCTGTAACCTTGGTATGATTTCTGGATCGATTACCTTCTGAGAGATTGCATTGATAAATGCACATAGCTTCACAATGGCTAATCGAACGTTTTCCGGTAGAAGCCCCCTTAATGCAACGGGAAGCAGTTGCGTCATAATCATGTGGCAGTCATGAGACTTTAGGTTCTGGAACTTTTTCTCTGCCATGTTTATTATTCCCTTTATATTCGACGAGAAGCCAGACGGTACCTTAATACTGAGCAGGCATTCAAAGAAGATTTTCTTCTCTTCTTTGGTAAGAGCGTAGCTTGCATGACCCTGATGTATGCCGTCTTCTCCGTGCATACGTTGCTGGTCCTCCCGTGCCTCAGGTGTATCTTTTGTCTTCCCATACACGCCCAAGAAGCCAAGCAGGGTCACGCAAAGATTCTTCGTCATGTGCATCACGTCGATTGCGGAGCGGACCTCTAGGTCTTTCCAATATGGCAGGTCCCAAAATATAGATTTCTTCTTCCACATGGGTGCGCGTCCGTCAGCGTCCTTCGGAACAGGTTGTCCACCAGGACCCTTTCCAAATATCACCTTCAAATCCTTGACCATATCATGTGCATCAGCACCAGTACGGTGGCGAGGCTTCGTCCGGTGATCCGCCTCACCTTTGAAATGCTTGCCTTTCTTTCTTACGGGATGCCTGCTCGGAAGAAATCGACGATGTCCCAGGTACACATTCTTCTTACAACTATTCAAATATATACTGTCGGTATCACCCAAACAGTGCATGCATCCGCGGTATCCCTTGTTTGTCTGTCCTGAAAGGTTACTGAGAGCAGGCCAATCATTGATGGTCACGAACAGCAACGCCTTTAGGTCAAATTCTTCCCCCATGTGCTCATCCCACGCACGTACACCTGTTCCATTCCACAGTTGTAAGAGTTCTTCAACTAATGGCCTTAGGTACACATCAATGTCGTTGCCGGGTTGCTTAGGGCCTTGGATGAGCACTGGCATCATAATGAACTTCCGCTTCACGCACAACCAAGGAGGAAGGTTATACAAACATAGAGTCACAGGCCAGGTGCTATGGTTGCTGCTCTGCTCCCCAAAAGGATTAATGCCATCTGCGCTTAGACCAAACCATACGCTCCTTGCGTCATCTGCAAACTCCTTCTCATACTTTCTTTCGATTTTTCTCCACTGCGACCCGTCAGCGGGTACTCTCAACTTTTCGTCTTTCTTACGGTCTTCTCTGTGCCATCGCATCGCCTTGGCATGCTCTTTGTTTTGGAACAAACGTTTCAACTGTGGTATTATAGGAGAATACCACATCACCTTGGCAGGAATCTTCTTCCTGGGGCGCTCGCTCTCGACATCACCATGCTCATCGCGGCTGATCTTATAGCGCAATGCACCACATACGGGCAAGCATTGAAATCCTCGTACTCACCGCGGTAGAGGATGCAATCATTAGGGCATGCATGTATCTTCTGCACCTCTAACCCTAGAGGGCAGACAGCCTTCTTTGCTTCGTACGTACTCTCGGGCAATTCGTTGTCCTTTGGAAGCATATCCTTTATCATTACCAGCAACTTTCCAAATCCCTTGTCAGATACACCATTCTCTGCCTTCCATTGCAGCAATTCCAGTGTGGTGCCCAGCTTTTTCTTGTCACCTACGCAATTCGGGTACAACAATTTTTTCTGATCCTCTAACATGCGCTGCAACTTCTTCTTCTCCAAATCACTTGCGCAGTTTCTCTTTGCATCGGCAATGGCCCGACCTAGATCATCAACGGGCTCATCTGATGCCTCTTCTTCAACTTCTTCCCGCATTGCCGGCTCAGCTTCTTCCCGCATTACCGGCTCAGCTTCTTACCCCATTGTTGTATCATCATATTCAGGGAACCCATGGCCAGGATAGCTGTCGTCGTCCTCTTCTTCTTCATTGTCTTCCATCATAACCCCTCTTTCTCCGTGCTTGGTCCAAACATTATAGTGGGGCATGAAACCGGACTTAAACAGGTGGATGTGAATGGTTCTTGACGTAGAGTAATTGCGACCATTCTTACAGCCAGCACATGGACAAGGCATAAAACCATCCGCCCGCTTGTTTGCCTCAGCCGCAAGCAGAAAAGTATGCACGCCCTCAATGAACTGGGGAGAGCATCGGTCATCGTACATCCATTGCCGGCTCATCTTCATTACACAACACCGAATAGACCAAATTAATACAAGTTCATACATAAAGTTCATACAACACTTAAATGCAACAAACAAATAGCTCTCCAGCTAAAGCATTTAAATGCAAAAACAAATGCGATCAAGATCGCAACTAAGGTAACAATTGATCCAACAGCATAATGATACCAAGCCTCACTATCGATGGCATATTTTCTAATCTTTCTAATCTTCAAGCGCATTTTGTCCATCTTGATCTTGTGATCATCGACGACATCGGCAACATGCAACTCCAATTCCATCTTCTCCCCCTCAATTATTTTCAATTTTTCTTTCAAGTACTCATTTTCTCTTTCAACTAAATTTAACCTCTCAACAATAGGGTCGGTTGGAATTTCCGATTCACATACCTCCTAGATAAAAATATCTATGTCAACTTGATGGGCATAATTTGTCATAAACACGAAATGCAACAAATAGTTTTAAAAGAGAATATACCACATCCGAATCATAACAAGGACGAGGGCCGACGGGGACGGATATCAAAACCATGGCACTATGTATAACAAACAACGTACGGGTAAGATAATTATTATACGAGTAACTATATATCCAAATCACACAAACATCAATTTTTTATATAAAATTTCATGAACAAGAGGCTCAGCACAAGGTGGTGCCGGCGACGGGACGGTGCGGGCGATCGACGGTGGTTACGATGGAGATTTAGAAGGCACTAAGTAAACCACACCTACATATGCAAACTAAGTGTTATTTTGACCTCAAATTGCATATAAATCAAATACTACCACATATAATTCCTCCCAAATTACTAAAACCCACAATTAATCACTATATAAACCAATGCAAGAGCTAATCTAGCAATAAGAGATGAAAGGACAAAGTTGCTAACCTTGGTGATCATTTGAATGGATGGGGGCCTGCAAATCTTGACAAATTTGGGGCAAATTTTGTGATGAACTCGAGAGGAAGAAGGGAAGAACAGAGGAGAGGGAGAGGGGAAAGGGGGAAGAACAGAGTGCGGGTGGACGAAGGGTTTATATAGGATGACCTTTAGTACCGGTTCGTGCCACGAACCGGTACTAAAGGTGCTGGAAGGGCCCCACTCTGGCAACATCCTTCCACCACTTTCTTTAGTACCGGTTCGTGGCACAAACCGGTGCTAAAGGTTCGCCACGAACCGGTACTAAAGAGCTCCTCCCGCCTAGCCGTTGGAACCGGCACTAATGGACACATTAGTGCCGGTTCTGTTACAAACCGGGACTAATGTGTCTCACATTTGACCCTTTTTCTACTAGTGGCATGCGCACACATCAGGCCCTGACAGACACATCCACAACCAGGTGATTCCCGCGCACGGGTTGGAGCCTTGTCGCGCTTGCATAAATTTGTGTTTATCTGACCTTTTCCCTATGCAAACTGACAGGTGGGACCCACAAGGAACGTGGTCAATTTAACTAGTCAACATGGCGCCACGCAGACTATTTGGCCGGTCAACAGAGTGCAATCCGATGTTGAACTATGATCAAGTGACCAGATAATCACCGCAAAACGTATATTGTGACCGTAATCAGCTTATTCTGAAGTTCGGTGACCGTATTACGCTTTTCTCTCTGTAGGCCCTCCAAAACTACATCTCTACACGTTATCGCATGTTACATCTAACAACTATGCAATACAGCACTACTACTACACTCTAACACAATAAATCATATGTGTTTTTAGTTTTACTAGATATCATATTGTTACTTATAATTATTCAGTTTGCATACATTAAAATTGCCTTTGAAATGTATGGCCAGTATCATCTACCGCGCGGGAAAAATCCCCGCCCTTTCCTCTTTAATCGAGTTTCTATCGATGGATCGTGAGAAACAGCAAAACTATAGTACTATACAGTACAAGTGACAGTTCACTCGGCCGTCGTGTCGTCTACTCCTCTGTCGTAAGAGTGGAGCGCTCGCTTTCATAAATCTTCTAGTCCCTTTCGCCGACATGTGGGACATCAAGCTACCGGGTCCACATGCCATACCGGAATACAGTGCAGAGCAGCCGGGGTGAAGCACCCCAGTCATGGCATCGGCGTAGTAATGAGCAATGAGGCGTCAAATCACAAAGCTACACCTTTCCCGCAGTTAAGTTGGAGGGACGAAGTAATAATGCTAAAAAAAGAAGTTCGAGGGACGAAGCAACCATCATTTCACACGTTGCTGAATCCGCTTCTCCCTCATCTTCTTCAACTTAACCACGTGTTGCTTCTGCCGTTGTTCTGCCTCATGTGGGACGCGGATCAGCATGGAAAAGCACTGACACGTGGGACCGCATGTTAGCAAACCGCCAGGACAACGTCCTCCGAAAATAAGAAACCTCCCCCACCATCCGCGCGGCAAAATCACCTCCTTTTTACTAATCTTTGATTTTATAATGTTTTAGATCAATATAATTGAGATTTGTATAGATAGCACACAGGAGCAAAACCAAGTGGTACAGTTAAGGGCATCCACAATGTGTAGCCAAATGTGAAAATAGCTTTTGGCATCGTGGGAACCATTGTGGACGGTGTTGCCAAAGCCAAAAAGATGGAACTGAAGCTCCCCGATTGATTAATTGAAGGAATAGAAAAATGCAACGTCTCTCCTTTTTCTCCCGTGCTTGGACGCATGTAGTACAGTATAGAGCACAGAGTCTACTCCCCTGTCCCTTCTATCACAAATCACAAAGTAGTGAGGCGTCAAATCACAAAGAATGGACGAAGCAACCATCATTTCACTCTTCACTGACTCCGCTTCTCCATCGTCTTCTTCCAGAAACCATCTCACCGCACTAGTACTCCTAGTAGTAGTACTAGTAAAGGACTTCCTGGAAGCAAATAAGGCGGTTGTCTCGGCTTGCAGGCGGCACTTGCGAACGACTTACCGTGGTCTCCCTCAATGGTGTTCTCCGTCGAACACACTTCGCCAAACCACACAAAAAAATTGTCGACGTCACCGCAATGGGCAAGGAATTCAAATATAGTTATTACCTCCATTTTTTTGTACACAAGGCCAGTATATCAAAATTACAATTTGCAAAGGGCCACTAACACTAATCGAGGCAAAATTGATGGGGTTAGCAACCAAGGACATTAATATCCCCTGCATGCATGCAGAAGTGAGAAGGTTCGTTTGCATGGCGCTGCATTAATCAAGCGATGAGGAGTGAGATGGTTAGCTCTTTGGTATTTCGAGAAAAAAATACGCATTAATTGACACGTGAAACAAGGATTTGTATCGAAGGAAAACCCCGCCTTTCTTTTTTAACACTAGTACTCCTAGTACGTACGTACTTATCCTGTTTGGGTCTAGGCCTTGCCTTGCCAAACTTCACCACACATTTTTGCCAAGCTTGCCTAAAGTTTTCAAAATGAGAAGGAGGTACACTTGCGCACGGCTGTCGCGGTTGCACCGCACCCTCACACGGTCGCTCCTGCATGTCGCGGTCGCACCGCACCCTCACACAGTCGCTCCTGCATGCCGCAAACCCAACCAAGGGAACACACCCTCACTGACACGTGCTGTCGCATGTGAACAAACCAAACTCAGCCATCCTATCGCTGACACATAATTTTCATTCATAGAGTATGTTTATCGAACCGCATGTTCGGGAGTATCTGTTGGAAATATGCCCAAGAGGTAATAATAAATTAGTTATTATTATATTTCCTTGTTCATGATAATCGATTATTATCCGTGCTATAATTGTATTGATAGGAAACTCAGATACATGTGTGGGTACATAGACAACACCATGTCCCTAGTAAGCCTCTAGTTGACTAGCTCGTTGATCAATAGATGGTTACAGTTTCCAGACCATGGACATTGGATGTCGTTGATAACGGGATCACATCATTAGCAGAATGATGTGATGGACAAGACGCAATCCTAAGCCTAGCACAAAGATCGTGTAGTTCATATGCTAAAGCTTTTCTAATGTCAAGTATCTTTTCCTTAGACCATGAGATTATGCAACTCCCGGATACCGTAGGAATGCTTTGGGTGTACCAAACGTCACAACGTAACTGGGTGGCTCTAAAGGTGCACTACAGGTATCTCTGAAAGTGTCTGTTGGGTTGGCACGAATCGAGACTGGGATTTGTCACTCCGTGTAAACGGAGAGGTATCTCTGGCCCCACTCGGTAGGACTCCATCATAATGTGCACAATGTGACCAAGGGGTTGATCACGGGATGATGTGTTACAGAACGAGTAAAGAGACTTGCCGGTAATGAGATTGAACAAGGTATCAGTATACCGACGATCGAATCTCGGGCAAGTACAATACCGTTAGACAAAGGGAATTGAATACGGGATTGATTGAATCCTCGACATCGTGGTTCATCCGATGAGATCATCGTGGAACATGTGGGAGCCAACATGGGTATCCAGATCCCGATGTTGGTTATTGGCCGGAGAATTGTCTCGGTCATGTCTGCATGGTTCCCGAACCCGTAGGGTCTACACACTTAAGGTTCGATGACGCTAGGGTTATAAAGGAAGTTTGTATGTGGTTAACGAATGTTGTTCGGAGTCCCGGATGAGATCCCGGATGTCATGAGGAGTTCCGGAATGGTCCAGAGGTGAAGATTTATATATGGGAAGTCCTATTTTGGCCACCCGAAAATGTTCGGGATTTTTCGGTATTGTACCGGGAAGGTTCTAGAAGGTTCCGGAGTGGGGCCCACCTGCATGGGGGGACCCACATGAACGTGGGTAGTAGGGGCAAGGCCCCACACCCCTGGTCAAGGCGCACCAAGATCCCCCCTTAGAAGGAATAAGATCATATCCCGAAGGGATAAGATCAAGATCCCTAAAAAGGGGGGATAACAATCGGTGGGGAAGGAAATGATGTGATTTCTTTCCTCCCACCTTTGCCAACGCCCCAATGGACTTGGAGGGCAAGAAACCAGCCCCCTCCACTCCTATATATAGTGGGGAGGCGCATGGGAGCTTCACCCTTGCCCCTGGCATAGCCCTCCCCCTCTCCCAAGTGCTCCTCCTCTCTCGCGGTGCTTGGCGAAGCCCTGCAGGATTGCCACGCTCCTCCATCACCACCACGCCGTTGTGCTGCTGCTGGCTGGAGTCTTCCTCAACCTCTCCCTCTCTCCTTGCTGGATCAAGGCATGAGAGACGTCACCGGGCTGTACGTGTGTTGAACGCGGAGGTGCCGTCCGTTCGGCACTAGGATCTCCGATGATTTGGATCACGACGAGTACGACTCCTTCAGCCCCGTTCTCTTGAACGCTTCCGCTTAGCAATCTACAAGGGTATGTAGATGCACTCTCCTTCCCCTCGTTGCTGGTTTCTCCATAGATAGATCTTGGTGACACGTAGGAAAATTTTGAATTTCTGCTACGTTCCCCACAGTGGCATCATGAGCTAGGTCTATTGCGTAGATTCTTTGCACGAGTAGAACACAAAGTAGTTGTGGGCGTTGATTTTTTTCAATATTCTTACCGTTACTAGTCCAATCTTGTTTCGACGGTATTGTGGGATGAAGCGGCCCGGACCGACCTTACACGTACACTTACGTGAGACAGGTTCCACCGACTGACATGCACTTGGTGCATAAGGTGGCTAGCGGGTGCCAGTCTCTCCCACTTTAGTCAGAACGGATTCGATGAAAAGGGTCCTTATGAAGGGTAAATAGCAATTGACATATCACGTTGTGGTTTTTGCGTAGGTAAGGAACGTTCTTGCTAGAAACCCATAGCAGCCACGTAAAACATGCAAACAACAATTAGAGGACGTCTAACTTGTTTTTGCAAGGTATGCTATGTGATGTGATATGGCCAAAAAGAATGTGATGAATGATATGTGATGTATGAGATTCATCATGTTCTTGTAATAGGAATCACGACTTGCATGTCGATGAGTATGACAACCGGCAGGAGCCATAGGAGTTGTCTTTATTTATTGTATGACCTGCATGTCATTGAACAACACCATGTAATTACTTTACTTTATTGCTAACTGGTAGCCATAGTAGTAGAAGTAATAAGTTGGCGAGACAACTTCATGGAGACACGATGATGAAGATCTTGATGATGGAGATCATGGTGTCATGCCGGTGATGATGATGATCATGGAGCCCCGAAGATGGAGATCAAAAGGAGCAATATGATATTGGCCATATCATGTCACTATTTGATTGCATGTGATGTTTATCATGTTTATACATCTTATTTGCTTAGAACGACGGTAGTAAATAAGATGATCCCTCATTAAAATTTCAAGAAAGTGTTCCCCCTAACTGTGCACCGTTGCGAAAGTTCGTCGTTTCGAAGCACCACGTGATGATCGGGTGTGATAGATTCTTACCACATACAACGGGTGTAAGCCAGATTTACACACGCGAAACACTTAGGTTGACTTGACGAGCCTAGCATGTACAGACATGGCCTTGGAACACAAGAGACCGAAAGGTCGAGCATGAGTCGTATGGTAGATACGATCAACATGAAGATGTTCACCGATGATGACTAGTCTGTCTCACGTGATGATCGGACACGGCCTAGTTGACTCGGATCATGTAATCACTTAGATGACTATAGGGATGTCTATCTGAGTGGGAGTTCATAAGATGAACTTAATTATCCTGAGCATAGTCAAAAGATCTTTGCAAATTATGTCGTAAGCTCGCGCTTTAGTTCCACTGTTTAGATATGTTCCTAGAGAAAAATATAGTTGAAAGTTGACACTAGCGATTATGCGGACAGTAGAAAGATTATGTCCTTAATGCACCGCTCAGTGTGCTGAACCCCAAACATCGTATGTGGATGTTTCGAACATCGGACATACACGTTTTGATAACTACGTGATAGTTCAGTTATATGGTTTAGAGTAGAGGCACCAAAGATGTTTTTTGAAACGTCGCGGGACATATGAGATGTTTCGAGGGTTGAAATTGGGATTTCAGGCTCGTGCCCACGTCAAGAGGTATGAGGCCTCCGACGATTTCCTTAGCCTGCAAACTAAGTGAGAAAAGCTCGATTGTTGAGCTTGTGCTCAGATTGAATGAGTGCAACAATCACTTGAATCGAGTGGGAGTTGATCTTCCAGATGAGATAGTGATGTTTCTCCAAAGTCATTGCCACCAAGCTGCTAGAGCTTCATGATGAACTATAACATATCAAGGATAGATATGATGATCCTTGAGGCATTCGTGATGTTTGACACCGCGAAAGTAGAAGTCAAGTAGGAGCATCAATTGTTGATGGTTAGTAAAACCACTAGTTTCAAAAGGGGCAAGGGCAAGAAGGGATACTTCATGAAACGGCAAATCAGTTGTTGCTCTAGTGAAGAAACCCAAGGTTGAACCTAAACCCGAGACTAAGTGCTTCTGTAATAAGGAGAACAGCCACTGGAGCAGGATTACCCTAGATACTTGGTAGATGAGAAGGCTGGCAAGGTCGATAGAAGTATATTGGATATACATTATATTAATGTGTACTTTACTAGTACTCCTAGTAGCACTAGGGTATTGAGATACCGGTTCGGTTGCTAAGTGTTAGTAACTCGAAATAAAAGAGCTACGGAATAAACGGAGACTAGCTAAAGGTGAGCTGACGATATGTGTTGGAAGTGTTTCCAAGTTTGATGTGATCAAACATCGCACGCTCCCTCTACCATCAAGATTAGTATTAAACCTGAATAATTTTCATTTGGTGTTTGCGTTGAGCATAGACATGATTGGATTATGTCTATCGCAATACGGTTATTCATTTAAGGAGAATAATGGTTACTCTATTTATTTGAATAATACCTTCAATGGTCTTGCACCTAAAGGAATGATTTATTGAATCTCGATCGTAGTGATACACATTTTCATGCCAAAAGATATAAGATGGTAATGATAGTACCACTTACTTGTGGCACTGCCATGTAAGTCCTATTGGTATAAAACGCATGAAGAAGCTCCATGTTGATGGATCTTTGGACTCACTCATTTTTGAAAAAGTTTGAGACATGCGAACCATGTCTATTGGTGTATACGCATGAAGAAACTCCATGCAGATGGATCGTTTGGACTCACTTGATTTTGAATCACTTGAGATATGAAAATCATACCACATGGGCAAGATGACTGAAAAGCCTCATTTTCAGTAAGATGGAACAAGATAGCAACTTGTTGGAAGTAACACATTTTGTTGTGTGCAGTCCAATGAGTGCTGAGGCATGCAGTGAATATCGTTATGTTCTTACTTCACAGATGATTCGAGTAGATGTTGAGTATATTTACTTGATGAAACACAAGTCTGAATTATTGAATGGTTCAAGTAATTTCAGAGTGAAGTTGAAGATCATTGTGACAAGAGGATAAAATGTCTATGATATGATCATAGAGATGAGTATCTGAGTTACGAGCTTTGGCACGCAATTAAGACATTGTGGAAATTGCTTCACAATTAATACCGCCTGGAACACCATATTGTGATGTTGTGTCCGAACATCATAGTTGCACCCTATTGGATATGGTGCGTACCATGATGTCTCTTATCGAATTACCACTATCGTTCATGGGTTAGGCATTAGAGACAACCACACTCACTTTATAGGGCACCACGTAATTCCATTGAGACGACACCGTTTGAACTATGGTTTGGAGAAACCTAAGTTGTCGTTTCTTAAAAGTTTGGGGCTGCGACGCTTATGTGAAAAAGTTTCAGGTTGATAAGCTCGAACCCAAAGCGGATAGAATGCATCTTCATAGGACACCCAAAACAGTTGGGTATACCTCCTAATTCAGATCCGAAAGCAATAGGGATTGTTTCTTGAATCGGGTCCTTTCTCGAGGAAAGGTTTGTCTCGAGAATTGAGTGGGAGGATGGTGGAGACTTGATGATGTTATTGAACCGTCACTTCAACTAGTGTGTAGCAGGGCACAGGAAGTTGTTCCTGTGGCGCCTACACCAATTGAAGTAGAAGCTTATGATATTGATCATGAAGTTTTGGATCAAGTCACTACCGTACCTCGTAGGGTGACAAGGATGCGTACCACTTCAGAGTGGTACAGTAATCCTGTCTTGAAGGTCATGTTGCTAGACAACAATGAACCTACGAGCTATGGAGAAGCGATGGTGGGCCCAAATTCCGACAAATGGTTAGAAGCCATGAAATCCGAGATAGGATCCACGTATCAGAACAAAGCATGGACTTTGGTGGACTTGCCCGATGATCGGCAAGCCATTGAGATAAATGGATCTTTAAGAAGAAGACGGGCATGGACGGTAATATCACCGTCTATGAAGCTCGACTTGTGGCGAAGAGTTTTTCACAAGTTCAAGGAGTTGACTACGATGAGATTTTCTCATCCGTAGTGATGCTTAAGTCCGTCGAATTCATGTTAGCATTAGCTGCATTTATGAAATCTGGCAGATGGATGTCAAAACGAGTTTCCTTACCAGTCATCATATGGAAAGGTTGTATGTGATACAATCAAAAAGTTTTTGTCGATCCTAAGGATGCTAAAAGGTATGCTGGCTCCATCAATCCTTCTAAGGACTGGAGTAAGCATCACGGAGTTGGAATGTGCACTTTGATGAGATGATCAAAGATTTTGGGTTTATACAAAGTTCATGAGAAACTTGTATTTCCAAAGAAGTGAGTGGGAGCACTATAGATTTCTGATGAGTATATGTTGTTGACATATTGTTGATCAGAAATGATGTAGAATTTCTGGAAAGCATATAGGGTTATTTGAAAGGTGTTTTTCAATAGAAAATCTAGATTAAGCTACTTGAACATTGAGCATCAAGATCTATGAGGATAGATCAAAAACGCTTAATGGTACTTTCAAATGAGCACATACCTTGACATGATCTTGAAAGTGTTCAAGATGGATCAGTCAAAGAAGGAGTTCTTGCCTGAGTTGTAAGGTATGAAGTTAAGAGTTAAAGCTCGACCACGGCAGAAGAGAGAGAAAGGACGAAGGTCGTCCCCTATGCTTCAGACAAAGGCTCTATAGTATGCTATGTTGTGTACCGCACCAGAAGTGTGCCTTGCCATGAGTCAGTCAAGGGGTACAAGAATGATCCAGGAATGGATCATTGGACAGCGGTCAAAATTGTCCTTGGAGTAAATAAGGACATGTTTCTCGATTATGGAGGTGATAAAGAGTTCGGCGTAAAGGTTTACATCAATGCAAGCTTTAACACCTATCTGAATAACTCTGAGTAGCAAACCGGATACGTATAGTGGAGCAACCATTTGGAATAGCTCCAAGTGGAGCGTGGAAGCAGCATTTACAATATGACCTAGAGATTTGCGAAGTACATACGGATCTGAATGTTGTAGACCCGTTGACTAAAACCTCTCTTACAAGCAAAACATGATCAAACCCCAGAACTCATTGAGTCTTAATCACATGATGATGTGAACAAGTTTAGTGACACTAGTAAACTGTTTGGATGTTGGTCACTTGGTGATGTGACCTGTGAGTGTTAATCACATGGCGATGTGAACTAGATTATTGACTCTAGTGCCAGTGGGAGACTGTTGGAAATATGCCCTAGAGGCAATAATAAATTAGTTATTATTATATTTCCTTGTTCATGATAATCGATTATTATCCATGCTATAATTGTATTGATAGGAAACTTAGGTACATGTGTGGGTACATAGACAACACCATGTCCCTAGTAAGCCTCTAGTTGACTAGCTCGTTGATCAATAGATGGTTACAGTTTCCTGACCATGGACAATGGATGTCGTTGATAACGGGATCACATCATTAGCAGAATGATGTGATGGACAAGACCCAATCCTAAGCCTAGCACAAAGATCGTGTAGTTCATATGCTAAAGCTTTTCCAATGTCAAGTATCTTTTCCTTAGACCATGAGATTGTGCAACTCCCGGATACCGTAGGAATGCTTTGGGTGTACCAAACGTCACAACGTAACTGGGTGGCTATAAAGGTGCACTACAGGTATCTCTGAAAGTGTCTGTTGGGTTGGCACGAATCGAGACTGGGATTTGTCACTCCGTGTAAACGGAGAGGTATCTCTGGGCCCACTCGGTAGGACACCATCATAATGTGCACAATGTGACCAAGGGGTTGATCATGGGATGATGTGTTACGGAACGAGTAAAGAGACTTGCCGGTAACGAGATTGAACAAGGTATCGGTATACCGACGATCGAATCTCGGGCAAGTACAATACCGTTAGACAAAGGGAATTGAATACGGGATTGATTGAATCCTCGACATCGTGGTTCATCCGATGAGATCATCGTGGAACATGTGGGAGCTAACATGGGTATCCAGATCCCGCTGTTGGTTATTGGCCGGAGAGTTGTCTCGGTCATGTCTGCATGGTTCCCGAACCCGTAGGGTCTACACACTTAAGGTTCTATGACGCTAGGGTTATAAAGGAAGTTTGTATGTGGTTAACGAATGTTGTTCGGAGTCCCGGATGAGATCCCGGACGTCACGAGGAGTTCCGGAATGGTCCGGAGGTAAAGATTTATATATGGGAAGTCCTATTTTGGCCACCGGAAAATGTTCGGGATTTTTCGGTATTATACCGGGAAGGTTCTAGAAGGTTCTGGAGTGGGGCCCACCTGCATGGGGGGACCCACATGAACGTGGGTAGTGGGGGAAAGGCCCCACACCCCTGGTCAAGGCGCACCAAGATCCCCCCTTAGAAGGAATAAGATCATATCCCGAAGGGATAAGATCACGATCCCTAAAAAGGGGGGATAACAATCGGTGGGGAAGGAAATGATGTGATTTCTTTCCTCCCACCTTTGCCAACTCCCCAATGGACTTGGAGGGCAAGAAACCAGCCCCCTCCACCCCTATATATAGTGGGGAGGCGCATGGGAGCTTCACCCTTGCCCCTGGCACAGCCCTCCCCCTCTCCCAAGTGCTCCTCCTCTCTCGCGGTGCTTGGCGAAGCCCTGCAGGATTGCCACGCTCCTCCATCACCACCACGCCGTTGTGCTGCTGCTGGCTGGAGTCTTCCTCAACCTCTCCCTCTCTCCTTGCTGTATCAAGGCATGGGAGACGTCACCGGGCTGTACGTGTGTTGAACGCGGAGGTGCCGTCCGTTCGGCACTAGGATCTCCGGTGATTTGGATCACGACGAGTACGACTCCTTCAACCTCGTTCTCTTGAACGCTTCCGCTTAGCAATCTACAAGGGTATGTAGATGCACTCTCCTTCCCCTCGTTGCTGGTTTCTCCATAGATAGATCTTGGTGACACGTAGGAAAATTTGAATTTCTGCTACGTTCCCCAACAGTATCCATGCGGCCCGTGCGGTGGTCTGTTGGGGAAGAAGAAGAGGTGAGGAAGAAGGAAAGAAGGGTTAGGAGACGTAGGATATTCATCCAACCGCCTGAAATAGTAGACTGACCCAAGTCAGGCGACTTGCATAACAAATAGTATGTTTTTACACAGCAAAAGATCCATAAAAACAACAACATAAAGAAAAACTATCACTGCTCGCGGAAAGAGACGTCCTCGTCGTCTTTGGCTGCCGGCGCGAACCAGCCGTCGCTGCCGACGTGTGTCTCCGCACCGTATTTGTCCTCGGACTCCAGCTACTCGTTCAAGCGAAGCGTGCGGGTGCTCTGCACGGACGAGAGCACAGCCCGGTTCAAGCCGAGGACGTCCGGTTCCGCCTGCAGGAGGGCCTCGATGGCAGCGGCATCCGCGCGCTCCGCGTCGAGTCGAGCCTCCGCCGCCCGGTTCAAGTCCAGGACTTCCGGTTCCGCCTGCAGGAGGGCGTCGATGAGAGCGGCATCCGCGCGCTCTGCGTCGAGTCGAGCCTCTGCCGCCCGGTTCATGTCCAGGACGTCCGGTTCCGCCTGCAGGAGGGCCTCGATGGCAGCGGCATCCGCGCGCTCCGCCTAAAGTTGAGCCTCCGCCGCCCGGTTCATATCCACGACATCCGGTTCCGCCTGCAGGAGAGCCTCGATGGCAGCGGCATGTGCGTGCTCCACGTCGAGTTGAGCCTCTGCCTCCCGGTCCTCCTTTAGTATTGCCATGTTGAACCGCTGGTCCGCCTGCACCATGGGGGACTCGGACGCCGGCACGAAGTCGACGTCCATCGTCTCATACCCATCGGGGGCCTTCTGCGCCGCGGCCTCTGCAGTGAACATTGGATCGACTTCCTCCTCCTCGTAGCTTGGCTCCAGAGAACTCGGGGATTGGCCCGCCGCAAAGCGAGCTTGGGAACAGAGGTCTGTGGCGCCGACCGCCGCCGCGATTTCTGTGCGGCGCTCCGGTGTCAGCATCTTGTAGTAAGTGATCTTGCGGCGCACCATGGCTTTCCGGCGAACTAGGGGATGCTTGATGCGGGCTAGGGGATCGAAAGGTGGGGGAATGGGCTGGAGATTTGGTGTGGCTTTAGGGCAGTGGCTGGCGTAGGCCAAGCAGCGAAGGTTCTGGTGTGAATAGTGGTTCCGGTGACGACCTGTCAATCGGTTTTGACTGTACATCGCTCTTGTCGTGTTCGCGTTGCAGCCCGGCACGCTGGACCCTCCACGTCGCTCACCGAATGGAACGCGCTTCGTATTGCATTTTCGCTCGATTGTGGGACCGCAGTTGAGAGCAAACCGACGTCCCTCCCCCTCCCCCGCCCGCGTCATTTATTATACCACCACTCCCTCCGTTTTATGCGGAGTAAATAAAAATAGAGGGAGTATACTACGGATGAGGATCCCATGACGTGGCCGAACCCATTGAGTAACTGACATGCGGGGCCTAGCAAGCATGGGGTCCGCCAGTAAGTGACCGAAAGGGAGGGTAAGGCAGGGATACCTACGTCATTGGATCCACTTCCACTATACTACTTTGAACAAATGTTATAGTAATAATATATGACATGCAACTTACACAAAGCATACAGGGTCTAATGCGTTTTTCGAGGCTAACTTTGACCAAATGTTAGAGTAATAATATATGACATGCAACTTACACAAAGCATACGGTCAATTTCGTATCTGAATTCGGGTTTATTGGTCCCCATTGTGTTTCGTGCCAAATTTTGACCATAGATTAAACTAACAAAATGTTCACGCATGTCACCAAACATTATATTTTTGAAAACTATGTTCAAATACGAATCCAATGAGATAATTTTTCTTGACATGCATTAACATTTTGTTAGTTAAATCTTTAGTCAAAATTTGACACAAACTACAAAGGGGACCTATAAACCAGGACGGAGGTAGTAGGCGCGGTGCATTAACTTCTACCTCATTTCTTGTTTTTGACATATCAACCAATAAGAGATGAGGGTGTGCATGCTTTTAATGACCTGAGACTATCAAACATGACATGCAGTGGTTAGTTCATTGCATGCAATACTATTAGTTAGCAAATAAACATTAATGTCTCTCGTTTTCCCCTCCTCCTTGGTCACGGTGCACAGCCTAAGATGACTTACTCACCTATGTGAAAGGAGTACTATTAATCTTGTCAATAGTCAAATTGGAAACCATCTCGAGTACAAGTCTAGGAGTACGTACGAATCTAACAATATTGATTGGGCATTGTCGAATGTTGATACCTTTTTTATCATAGTAGAGATACTTTGACTACACATAAAACTTATATGTAAAGTAGAAAGGAGAGGAGGGAGTATATTGTACGTTCAAAAATGAAACGAACATTGAATACCCTTTATATATGATTTAAGGATGCTATGATCACCGGTTCAAAATTTTGAATCCTCCTTAGGTATCACGTGCCCCCACTCGTTCCCTCTCGATTTCATCTCGGGGTCCGGAGATCTATTTAAAGAGGACTAGGGTGGGTACATGCGAATGATACTCGGCAGAATGTTCAAATGAGGCATGCGGGAGGATGGACTCGACTGGAGGGCGACATGATCGATGGAGAAGAGGGTTGGAGAGGAATGAGAAATAAGCAAATGCCACATGATTACACTTGAACAGCTCAAATAAACAATAAGTTGTCTCACTTCACCTACATAGTGAAAGGCCTAATCCGCAACGCGGAGCACTGACGCTCGAATATGGCCGGGAAAACAGGGAAACCAACATGTGGGGCACACCCGTTGGGACGACGTAGCGCAGACTAGTCCAATGGAGGAGCTGGCCCACGACCTCCTCGCCACCGACAACCATTCATGTGGGTCGCTGGGGCCAACAACGAGGCGCAGCTCCAGCACCGCCTCTGGACACGGCGACCGCGGTGAGCGACACGCTCATATCGTCAATAGACACGGTCGGTTTCAGTGTGCCGAGGGTGGCGTTAGTGCTGTGGCACGACCAACGGTATGTTTGGTTTGTGCCCAAGGTTGCCCCATCAAAGCATTGGGTATCCAAAATTTTGGTTGAGGTATTGGTTGCCCATGAGTTGGCCGACATTGGCAAGAAAAATGAACTAGAGTTGGCTAGAGTTCATTGGCATGCCAAAGAAATGGCAACCATCCAAACAAAGACCAATCTTTGGGTCATGACCAAAATCTTGGTAAGGTGCACTTTGGCCACAATCCAAACACACCCCAACACCCGGCTCGTCGAGGATGCACGGGGCACCGCGACGCGTCCGTGGAGTAGTGTAGCGCGGCCAACTGCATCCTCTGGACCTGACACCATGCTGGGTCGTCTTGCTTTTTCAATGACATGCGGGGATCGCATTTGAGCAAAGGGCATCTCCAACGTTGCCACGACCGCAGCTGACTACCCTGGCACACCAAAGCCCTCGTCCCTCGCACCGTCGTGCGGTGCGTTCGCAGCCGGCGCCAGCTGCCCGCATTCATGTCGTCCGTTCGTATGTCGTTGTTAAGAGGCTCGGTGCCCGAGGAACCAACTCTGGCGACTTAATGACGCACCCAGATGCTTGGCCTCACCGGAATGCGCTACTTAAAGCGGTAACGCCCAGCTAACCTCCACACCATACTGCATCGTCCTCCTACCTGGCACCACATCCGCCATGACCTCAAGTGCGAACGCTCTGCGAGAGAGCTTGTCTTCAAGGATGAACTTGAGGTCGCCGCCCTCGCTCAAGTCGCCTCTCGCGACGCAATAGCGGTGTAGCCGGACGCGGACGCGACTGCACAACCGGTGGCCACGCTGGCGGCCGACGACGGGAGCACCCTTAGCCACGCGTCCTACTTGCCGCCGTCCAACGTCCGGCACCGCTGAGGTCGAGGACTCCTCCGAGGATGAGTAGGGCATGGGAGGCGGCAGGGCATGGTGTGCCAACTGGCCGGTCTGTATCCCGTGTTCTACTCTTCCTCGCCGGAGACCGCACCTTCACTTCACGGGTCTTGAACCCTGCCCCCGTACAGAGAGATCGAAGATGGAGGACGTCGGTCGCTGCCGTAGAATAGGTTTATGGTCGGGTTTCTTTTATTTTTCTGTCCTATAAAAGTTCAAAATGTAATGAAAATCTTCCGTGTTTGCATTAATCTCGACCGGTGTATATGAACTTTCACAATAATATACATATTGTAGGAGTACTAGCAAGATGCCCGTGCGTTGCACGGAAGATCAAGATCTTGTGGGAGAAAAGGATGAATGAGGGAAAGCCTTATCTGCAAATGTGGAGAGGAGTGCGGGTAAATTGTCATAGTTTCCTTCCTATCTGTTAGATATAGATCGGACAGCCTATATTCTAGGATGACAGGCAAACCATCATCACCAACTCTGCTTTTTATTGAACCGAGACAAATCTAAAAAAACCAACTAAGCCAACCTCCCAGCATATCGCGCGGGAAAAGACCCGGCCGTGCCGTTTTAGTCGGGATTACCGGATTACTAATAGTAGTATCGATGGATCGCGCGAAGCAACATTTTTTTAAGGGGGCGAAGCTCCTAGTTTAAAAGGAAAAAAGGCGGTACACTCACAGCACTCCTGTCGCGGTCGCATTGCACCCCACACACGTTCGGTCCTGCACACGGCTCACGCAAACGGAACGTGCTTCGGCTTGCCTCTTCACTGACACGTGAGACTGCACTTGGAGAAACCGACCATGCGC
>NC_041385.1:827849209-827864678 GCF_002162155.2 Triticum dicoccoides
TCCCCCTCCTCCCCGTCCCCCCTCCACTCCATTTGCTCCGCCAAAGCCGCCCTTCTCGCCGCGCCGATACGTCGGCGCCGCGGTTCGTCGAGGGGATGCATGGGGATCCTCTCGCTCCCACAGTATGCTCTCGTAGACTGTCGTCCTCTAGCCGCACCGCCACCTCTGGCTACGTTCTTGTGGAGGTGCACGGCGGTCAGCGCCGCACCCGCTGGCGACGTTCGTGTGGAGACGCACGGCGGTCAGCTTCTCCCACGGTACGTCCATTCTAGACTGAGGCCCCGTTCATGTCGGTGTAGCGCTGAATGTTAGCTGATAGACGCTGTTAATCTCACTGTTTACCGAAGTAGTTTACTGTCAATATGCTCTACTTAAGAAGCTTCTTTGCCCTGTTCTGCACTCAAGCTTCCTTGCCGAAGTAGTTTGCTAAGATGGCATGCCAAGGCCAATTAGTTGCTAAAATATCCTACCATATATTTATTGGGACGTAGATTGCCATGGTCTAGTAGCCAATCTGTTAGGTGAAATAGCTCTACACTGTTTTATACTCGATCTTTGTTGCTGCGATGGCCTTCGATAGTTGATGGCTGTGTGCTTGACCTCATTGACTGCTGAAACAACCTGCCATAATTTAGCACTCAAATTTGTTTGCTGAATTAGCTTTACATATATTTCATTACTTAGATCTGCTCGTCCAAATATCTTGCCATAGCTTTAGACATCGACCTAGGTATTTTTTTCGGGACTTCATAAAAAAGCATATATGTTTTTCCTGTAATATCTAGTAGAAGAACTAATTTGTATGTCTAATAGATGGACAGGACTTGGATAACTTCTGCTCAAAGATTCTCCACTCCATATGTCGAGGGGGTTGAAAACTTCATGAACTTTATCAGAGCTGAGTACGGTGGTCCGAAATCAGATGTGCTCTGCCCGTGTAGCAGTTGTATGAATTCAGTTACAAGACCCCAGTCAACTGTGCAACATCATCTACACTTGTATGGGATGTCGGTCACATATACTAGGTGGGTTCATCATGGTGAAGGTGTGAACGTCAATGTTATTGACTACGTGGAAGCAGCAGATCACCATCTTGATCTGCCTGATGCTCAGGTGGAAGAGGAGGAGGAGGTGGTGGTGGCGGAGCCAGTGAGTTTGACCAACATTGAAACAATGCTACGAAATGTTCATGCATTCCGTGAACTTTCACCTGCAGAAGAAAAACGGTGGGCCCGCATGTTGGAACAATGCAACGTTGCTGTCACCCCAGGAAATAAGCTGTCAGTATTCTCAGCTATGGTCACCTTTCTTCAGGTGAAGACATCTGAGAGGATGACCAACAAATCATTCGATGCGATGTTTGCTGCTTTCCACAAATCTTTCCCAGATGCGTCTGAGCTTCCACACACCTACAGTAAAATGAAGAATTTCCTTCGTGCAGTTGGAATTGGGTATGATATGATCCATGTTTGTAAGAATAATTGTGTTCTAATCCGGAAGGATTATGCCAACTTAAGTGAATGCCCGAAATGCAAATCATCAGATGGAAAGATGGCGATGCTGTGAAGAGGGTTCCTCATAATGTTCTGAGACATTTTCCAATTACACCAAGCTTGCAGAGGTTGTTTCATGATGCTGAAACAAGAGAGGATGTACTGTGGCATTCTAGGAACCAGGAGTGCAGAGATCAGAATGTAATGAGCCATCCATATCATGGTAGTGAGTGGAAAAGCTTCAATGATAAACACAAAGAGTTTGTTGCTGACCCGAGAAACATTAGACTTGGCTTAGCTTCAGATGGATTTAACCCATTTGGCCACTAGAGCGCCACATATAGCATGTGGCCAGTGCTTGTTATCCCTTACAACATGCCTCCAAATGTCTGCACCAAAGAATCAAACTACATGATGGCCTTTCTCATCCTAGGTCCAAGAAGTCCTGGAAAGGATTTTGATTTGTTCATGGAGCCTCTTGTGGAGGAACTTTAACAGCTATGGAAGGGTGTTCCCACTCGAGACCTATATAGCAGCCCACTAGCTGATTTCTTTTTGCATGTTGTGATGTCTACTACACAACCTTGTTCTTGTAGACGTTGTTGGGCCTGCAAGTGCACAAGTTTGTACGACAGTAGCAAATTTCCCTCAAGTGGATGACCTAAGGTTTATCAATCTGTAGGAGGCGTAGGATGAAGATGGTCTCTCTCAAACAACCCTGCAACCAAATAACAAAGAGACTCTTGTGTCCCCAACACACCCAATACAATGGTAAATTGTATGGGTGCACTAGTTCGGCGAAGAGATGGTGATACAAGTGCAAAATAGATAGTAGAAGTAGGTATTTGTAATCTGAAATAATAAAAACAGCAAGGTAACGAGCGATAAAAGTGAGCGTAAACGGTATTGCAATGATAGGAAACAAGGCCTAGGGTTCATACTTTCACTAGTGCAAGTTCTCTCAACAATAATAACATAGATAGATCATATAACAAGCCCTCAACATGCAACAAAGAGTCACTCCAAAGCCACTAATAGCGGAGAACAAACGTAGAGATTATGGTAGGGTACGAAACCACCTCAAAGTTATTCTTTCGGATCGATCTATAGAAGAGTTAGTACTAGAATAACACCTTAAGACACAAATCAACCAAAACCCTAATGTCACCTAGATACTCCATTGTCACCTCAAGTATCCGTGGGCATGATTATACGATATGCATCACACAATCTCAGATTCAAATATTCAACCAACACAAAGTACTTCAAAGAGTGCCCCAAAGTTTCTACCGGAGAGTCAAGAACGTGTGCCAACCCCTATGCATAGGTTCATGGGTGGAACCCGCAAGTTGGTCACCAAAACATACATCAAGAGGCACATGATATCCCATTGTCACCACAGATAAGCACGGCAAGACATACATCAAGTGTTCTCATAAAAGACTCAATCCGATAAGATAAGTTCAAAGGGGAAAATCAATTCATCACAAGAGAGTAGAGGGGGAGAAACATCATAAAATCCAACTACAATAGCAAAGCTCGGGATACATCAAGATCGTGCCATAGAGGGAACACGAGAGAGAACATGAGAGAGAGAGAGATCAAACACAAGTTTATGCGCTATTCTGTAAGGGACCGATTGGACCCAAAAGTTTAATGCTATGGTTAGAATTTATTCTTAACACTTTTCTCGTAGTTGTGGATGCTTGCGGGAGGGTTAATCATAAGTAGGAGGTTTGTTCAAGTAAGAACAGAACCTAAGCACCAGTCCACCCACATATCAAATTATCAAAGTAGCAAACACGAATTAAACCAACATGATGAAAGTGACTAGATGCAATTACCGTGTACCCTCAAGAACGCTTTGCTTATCATAAGAAACCATTTTGGCATGTCCTTTGCCTCAAAAGGATTGGGCTACCTTGCTGCACTTTTGTTACTACTATCGTTATTTGCTCGTTACAAATTATCTTGCTATCAAACTACTATGCTACTAACAATTTCAGCACTTGCAGACGTTACCTTACTGAAAACTACTTGTCATTTCCTTCTGCTCCTCGTTGGGTTCGACACTCTTACTTATTGAAAAGAGCTACAATTGATCCCCTATACTCGTGGGTCATCAAGCCAAAAGATGCAAAGTTAATAATGATAATGCAACTTATTTGTGGCACTATCGTTTAGGTCATATTGGTGTAAAGCGCATGAAGAAACTCCATGCTGATGGGCTTTTGGAATCACTTGATTATGAGTCACTTGATACTTGCGAACCATGCCTTATGGGAAAGATGACTAAGACTCCGTTCTCCGGAACAATGGAGCGAGCAACTGACTTATTGGAAATAATACATACTGATGTATGCAGTCCGATGAGTGTGGAGGCTCGCGGCGGGTATCGTTATTTTCTGACCTTCACAGATGATTTGAGCAGATATGGTATATCTACTTGATGAAACATGAGTCTGAAACATTTGAAAAGTTCAAAGAATTTTAGAGTGAAGTGGAAAATCATCGTAACAAGGAAATAAAGTTTCTACGATCTGATCGTGGAGGAGAATATTTAAGTTATGAGTTTGGTCTTCATTTGAAACAATGTGGAATAGTTTTGCAACTCACGCCACCTAGAACACCACAGCGTAATGGTGTGTCCGAACGCCGTAACCGTACTTTATTAGATATGGTGCAATCTATGGTGTCTCTTACTGATCTACCGCTACCATTTTGGGGTTATGCTTTAGAGACGGCTGCATTCACGTTAAATAGGGCACCATCTAAATCCGTTGAGACGACACCATATGAACTGTGGTTTGGCAAGAAACCTAAGATGTCCCTTCTTAAAGTTTGGGGCTGTGATGCTTATGTGAAAAAGCTTCAACCTAATAAGCTTGAACCCAAATCGGAGAAATGTGACTTCATAGGATACCCAAAGGAGACTGTTGGGTACACCTTCTATCACAGATCCAAAGGCAAAATATTCGTTGCTAAGAATGGATCCTTTCTAGAGAAGGAGTTTCTCTCAAAAGAAGTGACTGGGAGGAAAGTAGAACTTGATGAGGTAATAGTACCTTCTCCCGAATTGGAAAGTAGTTCATCACCGAAATTAGTTCCAGTGATTCCTAGAGCAATTAGTGAGGAAGTTAATGATGATGATCATGAAACTTCAGATCAAGTTACTACCGAACCTCGTAGGTCAACCAGAGTATGTTCCGCACCAGAGTGGTACGGTAATCCTGGTCTGGACATCATGTTACTAGACCATGACGAACCTACGAACTATGAGGAAGCGATGATGAGCCCAGATTCCGCGAAATGGCTTGAGGCTTTGGTCGACTTGCCCGATGATCGGCAAGCCATAAAGAATAAATGGATCTTCAAGAAGAAGACTCACGCTGACGGTAATGTTAGTGTCTACAAAGCTCGACTTGTTGCGAAAGGTTTTCGACAAGTTCAAGGAGTTGACTACGATGAGACCTTCTCACCCATAGCGATGCTTAAGTCTGTCCGAATCATGTTAGCAATTGCCATATTTTATGATTATGAAATCTGGCAAATGGATGTCAAAACTGCATTCCTTAATGGATATCTTAAAGAAGAGTTGTACATGATGCAACCAGAAGGTTTTGTCGATCCTAAAGGTGCTAACAAAGTGTGCAAGCTCCAGCGATCCATTTATGGACTGGTGCAAGCCTCTCGGAGTTGGAATATACGCTTTGATAGTGTGATCAAAGCATATTGTTTTATACAGACTTTTGGAGAAGCCTGTATTTACAAGAAAGTGAGTGGGAGCTCTGTAGCATTTCTAATATTATATCTGGATGACATATTGTTGATTGAAAATCATACATAATTTCTGGATAGCATAGAAGGATACTTGAATAAGAACTTTTCAATGAAAGACCTCGATGAAGCTGCTTACATATTGGGCATCAAGATCTATAGAGATAGATCAAGATGCTTGATAAGATTTTTCAATGAGTAGATACCTTGACAAGATTTTGAAGTAGTTCAAAATGGAACAGTCAAAGAAGGAGTTGCTGCCTGTGTTGCAAGGTGTAAAGTTGAGTAAGACTCAAAAGTCGACCACTGCAGAAAATAGAAAGAGAATGAAAGTCATTCCCTATGCCTCAGCCATAGGTTCTATAAAGCATGCTATGCTGTGTACCAGACCTATGGTGTACCTTATCATGAGTTTGGCAAGGGGGTACGATAGTGATCCAGGAGTGGATCACTGGACAACGGTCAAAGTTATCCTTAGTTACGTAAGAGGACTAGGGAAATGTTTCTCGGTTATGGAGGTGATAAAGAGTTCGTCGTAAAGAGTTACGTCGATGCAAGCTTTTACACCGATCCGGATGACTCTGAGTCTCAATCTAGATACATATTGAAAGTGGGAGCAATTAGCTATAGTAGCTCCGTGCAAAGCATTGTAGACATAGAAATTTGCAAAATACTGACGGATCTAAATGTGGCAGACCCGTTGACTAAACCTCTCTCACAAGCAAAACATGATCACACCTTAGTACTCTTTGGTTGTTAATCATATAGCGATCTGAACTAGATTATTGACTGTAGTAAACCCTTTGGGTGTTGGTCACATGGCGATGTGAACGATGGGTGTTAATCACATAAAGATGTGAACTATTGGTGTTAAATCACATGACGATGAAACTAGATTATTGATCCTAGTGCAAGTGGGAGACTGAAGGAAATATGACCTAGAGGCAATAATAATGTTGTTATTTAATATTTCCTTATATCAAGATAAATATCTATTATTCATGCTAGAATTGTATTAACCAGAAACTTGATACATGTGTGGATACATAGATGAAACAGTGTCCCTAGTAAAGCCTCTACTAGACTAGCTCGTTAATCAAAGATGGTTAAGTTTCCTAACCATAGACATGTGTTGTCATTTGATGAACGGGATCACATCATTAGGATAATGATGTCATGGACAAGACCCATCCGTTAGCTTAGCATAATGATCATTAAGTTTTATTGATATTGCTTTCTTCATGACTTATACATGTTCCTCTGCTATGAGATTATGCAACTCCCGAATACCGGAGGAACACCTTGTGTGCTATCAAATGTCACAACGTAAATGGGTGATTATAAAGATGCTCTACAGGTGTCTCCGAAGGTGTTTGTTGGGTTGGCATAGATCGAGATTAGGATTTTTCACTTCGTGTATCGGAGAGGTATCTCTGGGCCCTCTCGGTAATGCACATCACTATAAGCCTTGCAAGCAATGTTACTAATGAGTTAGTTGCGGGATGATGCATTATGGAACGAGTAAAGAGATGATGTATACTACGCAACCTTCTCCTTGCAGACGTTGTTGGGCCTCCAAGTGCAGAGGTTTGTAGGACAGTAGCAAATTTCCCTCAAGTGGATGACCTAAGGTTTATCAATCTGTGGTAGGTGTAGGATGAAGATGGTCTCTCTCAAGCAACCCTGCAACCAAATAACAAATAGTCTCTTGTGTCCCCAACACACCCAATACAATGGTAAATTGTATAGGTGCACTAGTTCGGCGAAGAGATGGTGATACAAGTGCAATATGGATGATAGATATGAGTATTTGTAATCTGAAAATATAAAAACAGCAAGGTAACAAGTGGTAAAAGTGAGCGTAAACGGTATTGCAATGCTAGGAAAGAAGGCCTAAGGTTCATAGTTTCACTAGTGCAAGTTCTCTGAAAAATAATAACATAATTGGATCATATAACAGTCCCTCAACATGCAACAAAGAGTCACTCCAAAGTCACTCATAACGGAGAACAAACGAAGCGATTATTGTAGGGTACGAAACCACCTCAAAGTTATCCTTTCTGATCGATCTATTCAAGAGTCCGTAGTAAAATAACATGAAGCTATTCTTTCCGTTCGATCTATCATAGAGTTCGTACTAAAATAACACCTCAAGACACAAATCAACCAAAACCCTAATGTTACCTAGATACTCCAATGTCACCTCAAGTATCCGTGGGTATGATTATACGATATGCATCACACAATCTCAAATTCATCTATTCAACCAACACAAAGAACTTCAAAGAGTGCCCCAAAGTTTCTACCGGAGAGTCAAGACGAAAACGTGTGCCAACCCCTATTCATAAGTTCACAAGGTCACTGAACCCGCAAGTTGATCACCAAAAACATACATCAGGTAGACCACGTGAATATCCCATTGTCACCACAGATAAACACATGCAAGACATACATCAAGTGTTCTTAAATCCTTAAATACTCAATCCGATAAGATAACTTCGAAGGGAAAACTCAATCCATTACAAGAGAGTAGAGGGGGAGAAACATCATAAGATCCAACTATAATAGCAAAGCTCATGATACATCAAGATCGTGCCAAATCAAGAACACGAGAGAGAGAGAGAGATTAAACACATAGCTACTGGTACGTACCCTCAGCCCCGTGGGTGAACTACTCCCTCCTCGTCATGGAGAGCGCCGGGATGATGAAGATGGCCACCGGAGAGGGATTCACCCCTCCGACAGGGTGCCGGAACGGGTCTAGATTGGTTTTTGGTGGATCTGGAGGTTTGCGGCGGCAGAACTCCCGATCTAGGTTTCTTTCTGGAAGTTTGGGTATATATGAGAGGTATTGGTGTCAGGAACAAGTCAGGGGGGTCTCTGGGCTGTCCACGAGGCAGGGGGTGTGCCCAGGGGGTGGACATGCCCCTACCCTCGTGGGCTTCCCGGGACTCTTCTGGTCCATCTCCGATGCTCCGTGGGCTTCTTCTGGTCCAAAAATAATCTCCATCAAATTTCAGGTCAATTGGACTCCGTTTGGTTTTCCTTTTCTACGATACTCAAAACAAGGAAAAATTAGAAACTGGCAATGGGCTCTGGGTTAATAGGTTAGTCCCAAAAATCATATAAAATAGCATATAAATGCATATAAAACATCCTAGATGGACAATATAATAGCATGGAACAATCAAAAATTATAGATACGTTGGAGACATATCAAGAGACTTGCCGGGAACGAGATTGAACTAGGTATGATGATACCGATGATCGAATCTCGGGCAAGTAACATACCAATGACAAAGGGAACAACGTATGTTGTTATGCGGTTTGACCGATAAAGATCTTCGTAGAATATGTAGGAGCCAATATGAGCATCCATGTTCCGCTATTGGTTATTTACCGGAGATGTGTCTCGGTCATGTCTACATAGTTCTCGAACCCGTAGGGTCCGCACGCTTAATGTTCGATGATGATTTGTATAATGTGTTATGTGATTTGATGACCGAAGTTTGTTCGGAATCCCGGATGAGATCACAGACATGACGAGGAGTCTTTGGTCGAGACATAAAGAATGATATATTGGACGATGTTATTCGGCACCGGATGAGTTCGGAGAGGTACCGGGTAACTATCAGAGTGCCAGAGGGTTATCGGAACCCCCGGGGGAACTAATGGGCCTTAGTGGAGAGAGAGAGGAGGGCCGCAAGGGGCTGGCCGCACCCCCTTGGCAGTCCGAATTGGACTAGGCACTACTAGGGAAAACCTTATACACAGAACTTTAGCAGTAGCGTGGGTCAAAAATGCATGCTGGTGCTAAATAGCAGCAGCGCGCCTGCCGAAACCCCGCTGTAGATAATGTCGTTGCAGTAGCGCGTCTCGGTGAATACACGTTACTACTAAAATTCTCACGGCTTAGCCGATATGGTACACATAGTAGTAGCGATCTATATGGAATCGCGCTACTGCTACTTTCTTTGTAGCAGCGCGTTTTGCTCTAAACTCGCTACTACTAAAGGATATAAAATTAAATGAAAAGCAAATAGAAAGGTAACTGAAAATGAAAGAAATAGAAGAAGGTGAAAGGAAAAAAATAAAATGTGAAGAAAAATAAATGAAAAAGGGAAAAAGGAGAAAGTAGTAGCAGTAGCGCGTATCCCAGAACGCGTTGTAGCTAACGTAGCAGCAGCGCGCTTTCAGGAAAGCGCTACTACTACTTCTGACTTAACCACCGCGTTCGTCCTTCCCCACGGGCACTTCCCCCAAAACAAACTCCTCTGCTCTCGCCGCCGCCGTCGCCCGTCGGTCGCCGCGCACTCTCCGCACACCCTCTACGCCGCCCCCGACCCCGGATTCAACGCCGCCCCCGCCCCCGACCTCAATGCTACCCCGGACGCCGCCCCCGACCTCAACGCCGCCCCGGACGCCGCCCCACCCCAAGCCCGACCTCGATGCCGCCTGCCCCTCTCTCGCCGCAGGCACCCGATCAAGGTGAGCACGCCTGCTCCTCCCCCTCCCCTACCTCTGCCTAGATAGGGTTCTTCAAATTTTAGTTGCATCAAATAGTTCGGGTTCATCTATGGGTGGAAATTAATTGGATACAGATGCGGCTGGGATTTTTTCTTAGGTGATGTTTTCTTAAATGATGAATAAACACTAGTGTAATGCATAATAAAACGAGTAAAATTTGACCTTCTTCTATTTAGTTAGTAAGAACTAGTTAGTAAGAACTAGGTACTAATTAGGTGATTTTTTAGTTAAAGCAATTTTACCCACCTCGTCGTGGACGATGCCTATCCCGCATCCTCGTCATCGAGTCGGCGGAGGACAACACCTGCTTGACCAGATCGGCCATGTCCGGGACTGGGCTCCGCCGGGGTGGTACTGGGAGGCGCTACCTACCGGAGGGCGCAGGTTGGTGAGGAGCCAGCCTGTCGTTGACCCGAACCTTCTTTGGTGGCGGTCGCGTGGGCCAGTGATGATCCAGAGGCTCGAGGACTCCGCGGAGGTGGTGCGTCACCGTGTCAGTGAGGAGGACGCACACGTCCGTCGCTACTTGTTTGCGTTGGAGCACAGGCCGTTCTCCAATACCTGGCATGTTCTCCGGGGATCTCACTGGAGCTATGATCCCGTGATGGTGCCTTCTCTGTGGGTGTCCACCGCCCGCGCCGATACCCGTCGTGTGCTAGAGTTTTAGTTGTATTAGTGATGTTATATGTATGACACTATTCGTGATGTATTAGTGATAATATTCGACGATGTACTGACGCATGAGATGATTTACTTTTGCTTATTGAATGCATGCTAATTTGAGTCCTATAAGATATTTTGAAATGTATATCTTGTGTTGCTCAATATCCAAGTGGCCGGTCATGTTTGCAGGTTACACCTTTGAGTGGCCTATGTTTTGCCGGACTGTTGATTCATTTCCGTTCCGGCAAATTTCAGGCGCTCGATATGTCCTATTTTAGCAAAGGTCATGCCGGATTTTTCCGTTAATTTTGGCATGACTTGTGCTAGAATATGTAGGAAATATCGAGTGCCCCGAATTTGTGTGTTCAGTATCTTGGTTGTCTTCGATCGATTTTCAATTAATGTTTTAACTATGAACATAGGAAATGTCTGACGACGAGAAGGATTTCGGTATTTGCAAATACTGCGAAGACGAGCGCGGCTTGTGCGACGGAATCTTCCTAGATGATGATAGGCGCTTCAGCATCAAGCTGGACGAGAACTTTGAAGTGGATACAGTAAGTCACAATGACAAGTCTTTTTTCGTAATTAAGCATGACATCTGCTTCATTTGCTTCAACTTATATTTTTTTATTATTCTACTAGCGTATCCCCTGCCATGCAAGAGTTTTTGTATTGGATAAGATAGGTTTCAGTCATAGTATGGAGGAAAAGAAACTTTACTTGAAGACCGAGCATGGTTATATTTTCCATGCAAAGTTATACAATTCAGACGACTACACCTATTTTGGATGCAAAACATGGCGAGCACTATGCAAGACTTATGCATTTGAGCCTGATATGGTTATCACCTTTGATATTCGTCCGGAAGATGATATTGAAGGTAATACCGACATCTGGGTCGATGTGCAAATGCCTCCAGTTATACCATTATGTAAGTTTCTCAACCATATTTATGTCTTTGATATTGTTTATTCAAAAATAGTTGACAACTAATTTGTATTGTCAGCTTATTTCCGTGCAAGCAAACATGTCCAGCGCTTGGTAGACAGGACCGTATACTGTCCTGGGGCTGAACTCAACTGCGAGGAGCTCAGTCATTATGTTTCATGGCTTGAGGATCTTGACACTGTCAAGACAAATTTTCTTCCTGCATTTAGAAATGTTAGTACTGAAAATGTGCGACCAATAGTGTTCGTAATGAACTACGGTCACATCTATTTAGGAAGGATGGTAAGATTTTTACTATTTGTCATCGGTGCATCTTTTCCATACATTATTTTTGAAGCTAAACTTCATTGCTAAGTATGTTACCATACGATGTTCTTCAACAGGGACTCCCGATGAATGTTGTGCCTTATGGGATCGAGACTAAAGGTACCATGAGTATTATCAGCTTACGGCCAAGATATCCTACAGATTACTTTAGTGCATTCAAGATTAGCGACGGATGCTTAATAGTGCAAGACTGGACCAAATATGTGATGGGGGAGCGCAGAGAAGTACTAGGGGGCAGCAAACAGATGCGCTACCCACGATTAGGAGACAGGTTCATCTGCATGCTCCAGTTTGATCGAGGAGGAGAGCTATATATGTTTTATGTTATTTTACCTAAGAGAGAGCGGCAGGAGTGATTAGCCAGCTAGAAATGAGTTTGAGGATGATGATGTGCTACACTATTACTATGATGATAAAATAGCTAGTGTCGGTGGTAATGACTATGATGATTATTATTAGCTAGTGTTAGTGCTAATTAAATAAATACTGTTGGTGGTAATGACTATGATGATGATTAAATAGCTTGTGCTGGCGGATTAGATTCAAGTGGATGCAACATGTGGTGCACATCGAAAGTACTACTAGTCCAAACTAGATCAAGTTTGGATTAGTAGTATACTTTTGACATGCACCACATATTGCCTCCACTTGAACCTAATCCACCTTCATTTAATACACTGTTATGGACATAATGATGTAAACCTCATAATAGCTGGTATTGTACCAATATTTGTATGATGGCGCATAAATACACTAAAAATAAAAAAATAAAAAAATACTAGTAGCGATGGAAAGAAAACACGCTGCAAGTAGATACCTTAGCAGTAGCGTGGTATTGAACAAACGCTGCAGCTATTTGTCCTAGCAGTAGCGCGTGCTGGCACGCGTTACTGCTAAGCAATAGTTGTAGCGCCTTATTAGTAGCGCGGCCACCCGCGCTACTAGTGGGCACAAAACACGCGCTACTGCTAGGGTTTTCCCTAGCAGTGAGGGGAAGGGGGCGGCGCCCCCCTTTCCTACTCCCTATCCCTCTCCTTCCTTCCCCCTCTCTTCCGTGTAGAGGAATCCTACTAGGACTAGGAAGTCCTAGTAGGACTACCTCTCTTGGCGCGCCTGAAAGAACATGCGGTGCCCCCATGTTTGGTTTTGGCAATTGATGACAATCTCTATGGACTAATGGTTGCCTTGAGTTATATTTGAAGGGTTGTCCATAGGCTTTTCTTGGAGTCCATGTGTTGGTTTCAAGGAGTTTATGATTTGACCAAGGTGCTATTAAGGAATTATCCAAAGATTGGTCATGTGAGTGTTGAGCTTATTACAAGCATGTCTTGAAGAAGAAGATTATGTGATCATTCATGTTTACCTTCAAGACATCATCCAAATGAAGAGAGTTGGAAAGATTCAAGGTTAATCTAGACTAAGTACAGAGAGTGATTCAAGTTGATCAACACACAAAGCGCACAAGTTGTACCGAGAGGGACCAAGTGTTCCCATGGTATGGTAAGCATTGTCCATTACGCTTTGTTTACTAACCCATGGTCTACGTGAGAGTTCTTTGTGGGGTTAGGTATGATTCCATGGTCTTGCGTCAAGAGGAAGATCCCATACAACCCATGGAGGATGACATCAAGTGGTGATCGTCATCAAGTTTGCTGTGTGCAAGTTCAAGTGGAGCAACACGAAGAGTGGCTCACCCATAATGGAGTATGGGGGAGCAATCAAGTTTGAATCTTGCCATCCATTGTGGCGTCAATGGAATTGTGAAGATGTGCCGAAGAGTCGCTCACCCATAGTGGACTATGGGGGAGCAATCATGTAGTCTTCATCGAGCCAACGCAATCAAGAAAGGTGGTCCAACTTGAGGGAGTCAAGATCGTCTTCATCTAGCTCAAGTGGAACATGTGCAAGGCAAAGGTTTGCCCTTGATAGGTTTTCTATTTTACCGGTCTCGTGGTGGTAGTTGGGAGACCGGGTTATAGGATCGTTTGCCGTACTATCAAGGGGGGCTCTCAAGTTGGTAGCTTGATCGTATCGTTAGTAGAGAGCTCAAACCATTGCATCCTTGCATCATGTTTCTTTGTTCTTGTTTGGTTCTCTTTGTGAGTCTTAGAGCTTATGGTCATCTTGATGACAAGCTTGAGTTCATCGAAAACGGAGTTCGCATGCGTCTTCTATGATGTTTTCGGTGTTGGAGGTTTTACCGATCTTATCCAAGGAAGGGTTCTCACCATTTTCTTATGGGCCTTTTCTCATTTGCTTCTTATTGATATTTCTATCAAGATTGTGTTAGCCCTTGTTGCTAGCTTTCCAACAAACTTGGTTTCATCGAATTCGGAGCTCATATGCGAAAGTTGTGGCTGTTTTGATATTGCCTGTTTTACATAGAGAGGTTGTACCGCCCCGTAGAGAGGTTGTACCGGTTGACCGGTACAACCGGTGTTTGGAGCGGTTTTACCGCTCCAGAATTGGTCCGGAGGTTGTACCGGCCATGTACCGCTCTACCACCGGACTAGTTTCTGTTTTGGAGCGGTTCTTGGGCGGTTGTTGACCGGTTTAACCGGTTTAACCGGTACTACCGGTTCCCCAGGCTGTTGTACCGCTTAGAGCTTTTCCTAGGTTGGTTTTTCCTCTGCTTTGGCCGGTTGTACCGGTCCTATAGGTTTCTGCACATAACGGGCAGATTCGTGGGGACCTATTTAAGGGGGTCTTCTTCCCCAATGGTTTCCCATCTCTTGAGCTCGTTTTTGCCCCCATTGTTGACCTTCTTCGAGCTTGCTAACTCTCAATCCCTCCATGGATTCTTGCTAGTTTTTGAGGGAAAAGAGAGAGGAGATCTAGATCCACATTTCCACCAATCACTTTCTCCTCTATGTGAGGGGAACCCCTTGGATCTAGTTCTTGGAGTTCTTGGTGTTCTCCTTCTTGTTCTTCCTCTCATTTTCCTCCCTAGCATTAGTTGCTTCGGTGGGATTTGAGAGAGAAGGACTTGGGCACTCCGTGTGCCCTTGCCATTGCATTTGGTGCATCGTTTTGAGTTCTCCACGGTGATATGTGGAAGTTACAAGTTGAGAAGCTTATTACTCTTGGGTGCTTGGTGCCCTTGAGCTTGTTCCTCTTGGGTGCTTGGGCGCCCTAGACGGTTGGTGGTGTTCGGAGCTCAATCATTGTGGTGTAAACCTCCGGGCAAGCGTCGGGGTCTCCAATTAGGTTGTGGAGATCGCCCCGAGCAATTTGACGGGTTCCGGTGACCGCCCCCAAGGGTTGCCAAAGTGTACGGTTCGGTGACTTCCCCCAAGGGTTGCCATTTGTAAGGGTTCGGTGACCGCCCTCAAGGGTCCCTTAGTGGAATCACGGCATCTTGCATTGTGCGAGGGCGTGAGGAGATTATGGTGGCCCTAGTGGCTTCTTGGGGAGCATTGTGCCTCCACACCGCTCCAAACGGAGATTAGCATCCGCAAGGGTGTGAACTTCGGGATACATCGTCGTCTCCGCGTGCCTCGGTTATCTCTTACCCGAGCCCTTTACTTATGCACTTTACTTTGTGATAGCCATATTGTTCTTTGTCATATATCTTGCTATCGCATAGTTACTTATCTTGCTTAGCATAAGTTGTTGGTGCACATAGGTGAGCCTAGTTGTTTTAGGTTTTGTGCTTGACAAATTAACCGCTAGGTTTATTCCGCATTTGTTCAAGCCTAAACCGTAATTATTTTAAAGCGCCTATTCACCCC
>NC_041385.1:827864951-827896654 GCF_002162155.2 Triticum dicoccoides
AGTATCAGAGCCTCGTCTCTCTTTATTAGGCATTACTGCCTAGAGAGTAAAGATGTCAACTAGGTATTAGGATTCTCTGACACTCTTAGTTTCGATGGCACAAATTTTGATGTTTGGGTAATTTGCATGCTTAATCTCTTTAGGGTCATGGACCCAAATTTAGAGCGAATTGTAGATATGGGTTTTTCTCCTCCAAAGGATCCCCAAAGATTATCTTTAGAGGATGAGAAAAACTCTTATCTCAATCCTCAAGCTTCTAATGTGCTTTTCGATGCTTTGAGCAATGTAGTTATATTTCAACTCATGCCGTTCCGAGATGCTCATGAGTTGTGGACGAAGCTTTAAGATAAATATGGTGTGTCCAAGATTTGTGGGGATGATTTTTCTCCCTCCACCTCCGGTCGTATAGTCTTCTCAACTTCTTCTACTTCACCTACATGTGGTTTTCCACAAGGTAATGACATGGTGAGTAGTGTTGGTCATTGCAATGATGATAGTATGCTTATTGTGGATGATCCTTCATCACTATATTATTGCAATGCTCCTTCTTTGGGCTTTAACACTTCGAGCACTCCAAATGTTTCACATGCTTGTGTTGATAGTCCTTGCATATCATGTAGAAATTGCTTGACTAAATCTCATGATGATATGCTTGCTATGTCTTGTTGCCATGATAAAAATGCATCTATTTCCTTGAATTGTTGTGCTAACAATGTAGTGGAAACCGAACACTCCATGGAACAAGATGTGGTGTTTAATGGTGCCTCAAGGGATCCTACATCATCATCTATTGCTTTTTGCCTTATGGCTGAGGCGTCAAAGGTATCTCCTACTTTGTACCCCAATATGTCTCTTGATGATGATGTTGATGATAATGATGATGAGGATAATGATGAAAGGAATGATAATGTTGCCTCCTTAAAAACTAAGGGGGAAATGATTTTTAAAGATCTTCATAAAAATAAAATTGCTCGTTCCAACTTCATGGAAATAATGTCCATTGCCATTGATGGCAAGAAATACATTGAGGAGTTGGAATCTCATCTAGAGGAGAATGAGGCCACCATTGATAAAATGGAAGGTCATGGGCGTGATTACGCTAATGAGATTGCAGACCTCTCTCAAGCTCTTGAACTTGAACAAACCACCAAGGAATCTCTTGAGGAGACTTTTCCTCTAGAATTGTCTAAAGTGAAGGAATCTACTGATAGAGCTCTTAAGGTGGCCAATGTTTTTGAAACTAAAAATGCTAATCTTGAAGTTGCTCATGCTAGACTCCTTGAGGATTTTGAGCACCTCGGAAATGGCTCAAGGGTCATCAAGGGTGAGCTCATCAAACTCACCGAGTCTCATGCTCAACTTGAAGCTTCTTATTTAAAAGAGCTTGCAAGTTGCCTTCTCCTCTTGTTGTTAATGATGATGCTTGTGCTACTAATTCTATTACTTGTGAAGCATCCATTTTGAAGGAGAATGTTGAGCTACGGGCTCAACTTGAGGTGCTATCTTGCAATTATGGGAAATTGGAAGAAAGTCCTGAAAAGCTCTCAAGCTCTCATGATGATCTTCTAGTATCCCATAGTGTGCTAAAGATAGCTCATGAGGCCATGATTGCTAAGGTAACATCTAGTGAGCCTCATGTGGATACTAGCACTACTTCTAGTCAAAATAGTATATTGCCATGTGCTAGTCCTTGTAATTTATCTACTCACAATGTTGGTACATCTTGTGATGAATTGCTTTCCTTGCCTTTTTGCTCTAACGATGAAGCTTATACTTCCTCTAGTACTTGTGTTGAGACTAACCATGTAGAGGAAATCAAAGAGCTCAAGGCCCAAGTCACTTCTTTGAAGAAAGACTTGGAAAAGTGTCATGAAGGGAAATCCACACTCAACAATATCTTGAGTGTGCAAAAATCCCCCAATGACAAAGGTGGACTTGGATTCAACTCCAATAAGAAGAAGAAGTCCAAGTTTAATAAAAAGAAGGGCCAAGAACAAGTCAAGAGTTCGGCCAAGATTGTTTGCTTCAAGTGCAAAATAGAAGGGCATCATGTTAGATCTTGCCCATTGAAGAAGAAGGCCATTAGTGTCAAGCAACAAGGGAAGAGGGCACAAGTTCAATCTCATGCTCAACATCAAGTTGAAGAAAGGCCTCTTCCCAAGAAGACTCAAGTTAATGCTTCTCAAATTGAGAAATCAAGTGAGAAGAAAGTGAAGAGTAGACGTTGCTACTTATGTCGTGAGAAAGGTCACATCGCTTCTTCATGCACTAGTGGTAACTTATCCAACCCAATTATTATTGATGATATCTATTCTCTTGGTAAGGATAAGGTTGGCAATGTGTTTGCCAAGTTTGTTGGTACTCAAAGTGGTGTCAAGCCAAGAACCATTTGGGTAGCCAAACCTATTGTGACTAACCTCTTAGGACCCAACTTGGTTGGGGACCAACAAGCTCAAACTTGATCAATAGGTGTTGTTGTAGGGCATTGGAGACTTGGCTACATTATGAAGAATTAAGGGGACTTCATCACTCTTATTGTCACAAGCCAAGTCAATTGAATCATCAAGTTTATATCTTGTATCCAATGTGCCTCCTTGCAGTAACTTGTACTTAAAATTGCTTACATTGAAAGTTACTTGCCCCCTTGCATGTTTTGGTTTTGTTCCTTGCATGTTTTTGTATATGTTGTGCTTCCAACTTGATTATCTTGAGCAATCAAGTATGTTTGTGTTGATTTGCACATCATGTACTTGTGTGTCGTTCGTTGAGCCTCAGTGCATCTTGGTTGTATCTTAGTTGGCTCGTGTGAGAGATTAATGGAATATCCCATGATGGGGGAGTGATGTGCTTTGTGCACTTCATAATCCTATAAAGGTGGGTACATGGGGAATACCACTTAGTATTGATATTACAAGATTATCTAGTCGCTAGGTGGTATATCTCTCATGAGAAATTCAAATTCTAAAAATTCCATTGATTATCTCGTGTTGGATCCTCTTATTGCCTCTTGTTTAGTTCTTATTGGTATCACATTATGGGGGAGTAATATGCTAAGTGCATATTACAAGCCTAGAAAATGTGTACATTTGAGATATTGTCACCTAGAATTGATATTGTAAATTATCTTGTTCCTAGGTGGCATATTAGCTCTACAAGTTGCAATTTGCTTGCATGTGGTGTGAAGATGATGTTGGATATCCTTGCTATCTACCACCGGGAATTCTTTCCATCTACTTCTTGTCTTTTGACAATTGGTAGTCACTTATGTGTGGTAGAATTTAATTGATCATCTTTACATTGGCTTTTGTTTATTTGCCTTTTTCTCTTGCCAAGGTTTTTGTTAACTCCCGTTGTCTTCCATACCACTTGTGGATCTTGTTTATTTATTGTTCTTGTCTAGTGTTTTCTAGATATAGTGAAAGCAGTGATCCCACCTTGTGCATTTTGTATTCAAATACAAATCCTATATAATGCACAACTCATGGGGGAGCTATTCTATTTTCTTCACTCTTCTTGTGATCCTTATCAAGTGTGTTTTGGTGGAAGGCAAGCCATTTCTTTTTGGTACTTTGTGCCATCATGAAACTTTGTTGAGATCTTGGTATGTTTGGAACCATCCTCTCTTTGGGAGTTTGACATCTTTAGTTTAGTGTGTATCAATGGATATCTCATTCCTTGATGTATCTTTAATGATATCTTCCAAGTGATGTTTTCTCCATTTGGTATCCTTTTCACATGGCATTTATTTGTCTTTTGGTTTCGGGTTTTGAAAGTCTTGAGCATGCATGTTTACTTCATGTATTTCATTTGGCATGCTTTCTTTCTTTGACTCATATATAGGGGAAACTCCACCTAGTCTCAATTTGGATGAGATGTGCATGAAATTCATTTTCATATCTATATGCACATATTTATGTGGAGTTTGTCCTATGTATTGGTGTTTCTAACTATTTGGTCCCGATGAGTTTGGGTACCGTTTAGTTTGTGTTGTTCTTCTAGGAACATTTGGAGATGCATTGGATGCTCGGCTCACTCACAAGGAAGGTGTTGTCACCATGTGCATATTGGAGTCAAGCCAGGATGATCAATGAACTACTATCTACCTTCAATTGGTATCTACTACATCCTTCCAATGATATCTCGGTAACAAGTATCTATTCATGCTTTCTCCTCTTGCATTCAACAATGTGTAGGTTGCATCTTGGCATGATTTTCATTTCATATCTTGTGATACTTGTTTCCTTTCTCAAAGCATCCCAACGATGATCTCTTGTTGCTAGTTGTGATGCCCTTGATGGATGTGTGTTTGGACTTCATTTATATACAATAAGACCATATCTAGCCAAGTGATATGCTTTCAAGCAAATATCTTATTGGTATATTTATGACTTCCTTGTGGATATCTTGTTCCTTCGTGTTGTAACTATTTCGGGTGTACATTCTTCTTTGTAGATATATATATCATCATGATTTCGTCTACATAGAACCTTATACACTTGAGAGAAATTACATCTCTAGTTGATATCCTTTCTTTCACGTCCACCTTGTCTTTCTTATGTTATTTCTTTGGTGGCTCCGTGAAAGCTTTTGCCTTGAGTGCGTGTCCTCTATCGTTGCATCTTGATGCACTCTTGTGTGGTGAAGATTATTTTCCTCATGCTTATCGTTACGAGGCTTTTGCCATCTTAATTGGCATCCCTCGTCTTGATGAGGCTTTCATCTTCTATCTTCACCAAGGGTTGTCACAAGCATAAGTTCTTTATATGCTTATTAGTAAGCTTGTGAACCCATTTGCTAGTTGTGTGTGGGAATGACAGGCCTTGCACCGTGTGCCTCATTCTTTCAAGACTATGTTGATGCTTAATGCTCATCCTAATTTTAGTCTTCTCAAGTGCTTCGCCATGACTCACACACATCATTTTGGTTGAGCCCATTCTTAAGTTGCCTCTTTTACTTGTTGCTCAACCATGTGTTTGTTGCAAGTACTAGGCTTTGTTTCCTATATGCTCACTTGCACTTGTTGTAAGTTTCTATTGATTTTGGGGGAGCTATGATCCTATTTTGTGCGCTTTGTATCCAATTACAAAACATTCTTTTTTGTGCACAAATCATGGGGAGCTTCTCTAGTTTCTTTAGAACACTCCTCGTCTCATATCATAATATCCTTCATTCATGTGGCTCATAGGATCTTTGGTCTAGTTGGTTCAATTGATATCCTTTGATTGCTTGCTTCAATTGGTATCTTTTGATTGCTTGATTGCTTGTTTCTCTCTTTGTTATGTCTTTGTGGCATATCATTCTTTTGCAATCTTTGGGCCTCAATATAGTTTGTGTTCCTCCAAGTATTAACCGTTGGATATGTGTATTTCATTCCACTCTCTTGTTGAGAAATACACAATTTATGGAGGACCACAATTTATATTGGTCTTCTTAGCTTTTCGCCCATTTTGGCAATCGATGCCAATGGGGGAGAAGTTTCAAAGAGTTTTGTGGAGAAGTTTAGAGAGTTATCTCCTCTTGCTTTGGTTTTGTTCCTTAGCATTTGCATCTCATTCGCATGCACTATTGGTTGTTGCATTGCATGGTGATGCATAATACCTTGTATAAACTCTCTTGAAAGTGATTGTCATCAATTACCAAAATGGGGGAGATTGAAAGAACATGCGGTGCCCCCATGTTTGGTTTTGGCAATTGATGACAATCTCTATGGACTAATGGTTGCCTTGAGTTATATTTGAAGGGTTGTCCATAGGCTTTTCTTGGAGTCCATGTGTTGGTTTCAAGGAGTTTATGATTTGACCAAGGTGCTATTAAGGAATTATCCAAAGATTGGTCATGTGATTGTTGAGCTTATTGCAAGCATGTCTTGAAGAAGAAGATTATGTGATCATTCATGTTTACCTTCAAGACATCATCCAAATGAAGAGAGTTGGAAAGATTCAAGGTTAATCTAGACTAAGTACAGAGAGTGATTCAAGTTGATCAACACACAAAGCGCACAAGTTGTACCAAGAGGGACCAAGTGTTCCCATGGTATGGTAAGCATTGTCCATTACGCTTTGTGTACTAACCCATGGTCTACGTGAGAGTTCTTTGTGGGGTTAGGTATGATTCCATGGTCTTGCGTCAAGAGGAAGATCCCATACAACCCATGGAGGATGACATCAAGTGGTGATCCTCATCAAGTTTGCTGTGTGCAAGTTCAAGTGGAGCAACACGAAGAGTGGCTCACCCATAATGGAGTATGGGGAAGCAATCAAGTTTGAATCTTTCCATCCATTGTGGCGTCAATGGAATTGTGAAGATGTGCCGAAGAGTCGCTCACCCATAGTGGACTATGGGGGAGCAATCATGTAGTCTTCATCGAGCCAACGCAATCAAGAAAGGTGGTCCAACTTGAGGGAGTCAAGATCGTCTTCATCTAGCTCAAGTGGACCATGTGCAAGGCAAAGGTTTGCCCTTGATAGGTTTTCTATTTTACCGGTCTCGTGGTGGTAGTTGGGAGACCGGGTTATAGGATCGTTTGCCGTACTATTAAGGGGGGCTCTCAAGTTGGCAGCTTGATCGTATCGTTAGTAGAGAGCTCAAACCATTGCATCCTTGCATCATGTTTCTTTGTTCTTGTTTGGTTCTCTTTGTGAGTCTTAGAGCTTATGGTCATCTTGATGACAAGCTTGAGTTCATCGAAAACGGAGTTCGCATGTGTCTTCTATGATGTTTTCGGTGTTGGAGGTTTTACCGGTCTTATCCAAGGAAGGGTTCTCACCATTTTCTTATGGGCCTTTTCTCATTTGCTTCTTATTGATATTTCTATCAAGATTGTGTTAGCCCTTGTTGCTAGCTTTCCAACAAACTTGGTTTCATCGAATTCGGAGCTCGTATGCAAAAGTTGTGGCTGTTTTGATATTGCCTGTTTTACATAGAGAGGTTGTACCGCCACGTAGAGAGGTTGTACCGGTTGACCGGTACAACCGGTGTTTGGAGCGGTTGTACCGCTCCAAAATTGGTCCGGAGGTTGTACCGGCCATGTACCGCTCTACCACCGGACTAGTTTCTGTTTTGGAGCGGTTCTTGGGCGGTTGTTGACCGGTTTAACCAGTTTAACCGGTACTACCGGTTCCCCAGGCTGTTGTACCGCTTAGAGCTTTTCCCAGGTTGGTTTTTCCTCTGCTTTGGCCGGTAGTACCGGTTCGTGTCCTACAGGTTTCTGCACATAACGGGCAGATTCGTGGGGACCTATTTAAGGGGGTCTTCTTCCCCAATGGTTTCCCATCTCTTGAGCTCGTTTTTGCCCCCATTGTTGACCTTCTTCGAGCTTGCTAACTCTCAATCCCTCCATGGATTCTTGCTAGTTTTTGAGGGAAAAGAGAGAGGAGATCTAGATCCACATTTCCACCAATCACTTTCTCCTCTATGTGAGGGGAACCCCTTGGATCTAGTTCTTGGAGTTCTTAGTGTTCTCCTTCTTGTTCTTCCTCTCATTTTCCTCCCTAGCATTAGTTGCTTCGGTGGGATTTGAGAGAGAAGGACTTGGGCACTCCGTGTGCCCTTGCCATTGCATTTGGTGCATCGGTTTGAGTTCTCCACGGTGATACGTGGAAGTTACAAGTTGAGAAGCTTATTACTCTTGGGTGCTTGGTGCCCTTGAGCTTGTTCCTCTTGGGTGCTTGGGCGCCCTAGACGGTTGGTGGTGTTCGGAGCTCAATCATTGTGGTGTAAACCTCCGGGCAAGCGTCGGGGTCTCCAATTAGGTTGTGGAGATCGCCCCGAGCAATTTGACGGGTTCCGGTGACCGCCCCCAAGGGTTGCCAAAGTGTACGGGTTCGGTGACTGCCCCCAAGGGTTGCCATTTATAAGGGTTCGGTGACCGCCCTCAAGGGTCCCTTAGTGGAATCACGGCATCTTGCATTGTGAGAGGGCGTGAGGAGATTACAGTGGCCCTAGTGGCTTCTTGGGGAGCATTCTGCCTCCACACCGCTCCAAACGGAGATTAGCATCCGCAAGGGTGTGAACTTCGGGATACATCATCGTCTCCGCGTGCCTCGGTTATCTCTTACCCGAGTCCTTTACTTATGCACTTTACTTTGTGATAGCCATATTGTTCTTTGTCATATATCTTGCTATCGCATAGTTACTTATCTTGCTTAGCATAAGTTGTTGGTGCACATAGGTGAGCCTAGTTGTTTTAGGTTTTGTGCTTGACAAATTAACCGCTAGGTTTATTCCGCATTTGTTCAAGCCTAAACCGTAATTATTCTAAAGCGCCTATTCACCCCCCCCCCCTCTAGGCAACATCCACGATCTTTCAGCTCCCCCTAGGGCCGGCCGGCCTCCTCCTCCCCTCCTTTATATACGTGGGCAGGGGGCACCACAAAGACACAACAGATTATCTCTTAGTCGTGTGTGGTGCCCCCTCCACATTTTAACACCTTGGTCATATCGTCGTAGTGCTTAGGCGAAGCCCTGCACTGGCAACTTCATCATCACCGTCGCCACGCCGGCGTGCTAATGGAACTCTTCCTCGACCCTCTACTGGATCAAGAGCTCGAGGGACATCATCACGCTGAACGTGTGATGAACACGGAGGTGCCGTATATTTGGTACTTGGATCGGTTGGATCGTGAAGACGCTCGACTACATCAACCGCGTTACTAAACGCTTCCACTTTTGGTCTACGAGGGTACGTGGACACACTCTCATGTCTCGTTCCTATGCATATCCTAGATAGATCTTGCATGATTGTAGGAATTTTTCTGAATTGCTATGTTCCCCAACACACACAAGTCTCCAATCTACGCACCTGCACAAACAATCAAACACTTACACCCAACGCGATAAAGGGGTTGTCAATCCCTTCATGGTCACTTCCAAAGGTGAGATCTGATAGAGATAGATATAAAAGCTTACTAAAACATAAAACAAAATAAAAGTAAATAAATTGCAGCAAGGTATTTTGGGTTTTTCGGTTTATAGATCTGAAAATATATGATGGAAAATAGACCCGGGGGCCATACATTTCACTAGAGGCTTCTCTCTTGAAGGCAAATAATATGGAGGGTGAACAAATTACTGTCGAGCAATTGATAGAAAAGCGCAAAGTTATGACGATATCAAAGGCAATGATTATGAATATAGGCATCACGTCCGTGTCAAGTAGACTGACTCCTACCTGCATCTACTACTATTACTCCACACATCGATCGCTATGCAGCATGCATCTAGAGTATTAAGTTCATAAGAACGGAGTAACGCCTTAAGTAAGATGACATGATGTACAGGGATAAACTCAAGCAATATGATGAAACCCCCATCTTTTTACCCTTTATGGCAACAATAAAATAGATGCCTCGCTACACCTACTTTATCACTGGGTGAGGACACCGCAAGATTGAACCAAAAACTAAGCACCTCTCCCATTGCAAGAAGAACCAATTTAGTTGGACAAACCAAACTGATAATTCGAAGAGAAATACAAAGATATCAAATCATGCATATAAGAATTCAGAGAAGATTCAAATAATATTCACAGATAAACTGATCATAAATCCATAATTCATCGGATCTCGACAAACACACCACAAAAGAATATTACATCGGATAGACCTCCAAGAACAACGAGGATAACATGGTATTGAGGATCAAAGAGAGATAAGAAGCCATCTAGCTACTAGCTATGGACCCATAGGTCTGTGGTAAACTACTCACGCTTCATCGGAAGGGCAGTAGAGTTGATGTAGAAGCCCTCCATGATTGAATCCCCTCCGGCAGGATGCCGGAAAAGGCCCCAAGATTGGATCTCACGGGTACAGAAGATTACGGCGGCGGAAAAGTATTTTGGTGGACACTTCTGGTGGTTTGGGAATATTTCTGAATTTATAGGCCAAACATTAAGGTTGGAGGACTCCCGTGGGGCCCACAAGCCCGGGTCCCCCCCTAGGGCGCGCCTTGAGGGTTTGTCGAGCCCTCGGGACTCTTCTGCCTTCCTCTCCAAGTCCTACGTGTGTCTTCTGGTCCAAGAAAAATCATCGTGAAAGTTTTATTCCGTTTGGACTCCATTTGGTATTCCTTTTCTGTAAAACTCAAAAAAAGGACAAACAGAAACTGGCACTGGGCTCTAGGTTAATAAGTTAGTCCCAAAAATAATATAAAATAGCATATTAATGCATATAAAACATCCAAACAGATAATGTAATAGCATGGAACAATAAAAAATTATAGATACGTTGGAGATGTATCAGAGACTTTCTCCTTTTTTGTCTTCTTCATATTAATATCTACCACCGTATACTATTCCACTCAGAGTGCCATATTCATGGCTTGCGCTCATGTATTGCGTGGGGGTTGAAAAAGCTGAAGCGCGTTAAAAAGTATGAAGCAATTGCTTGGCTTGTCATCGGAGTTGTGCATGATAAATACATTGTGTTAAGAAGATGGAGCAAGACAAGGCTATATGATTTTTTAGGGATAGCATTCTTTAGCATTGATATTTTGAAAGACATGATTGTTTGTTGGGATGCCTGAGTATTGATGTCTTTATGTCAAATTATAGACTATTGCTTTGAATCATTCGGATCTAAATATTCATGCCACAAAAAAGATTACATGATGAACATGATAGGTAGCATTCCACATCAAAAATTCTTTTTTTATCATTTACCTACTTGAGGACGAGCATGAATTAAGCTTGGGGATGCTTGATACGTCTCCAACGTATCTATAATTTTTTATTGTTCCATGCTATTATAGTATCAGTCTTGGATGTTGTATATGCAATTGTATGCAGTATTATATCATTTTTTTGAGACTAACCTATTAACTTAGTGCCAAGTGTCGGTTGCTGTTTTTTTGCCTGTTTTTGGTTTTCCAGGAAATCAGTACCAAACGAAGTCCAAATGCCACGAAACTTCTTGACGATTTTTTTCTGGACATAAGAGACCCTAGAAGCTTCGGGAGGAGGCCAGAAGGTTAAGGAGTAGGCCACAAGCCACATGGATGCACCCATGTGCCTTGTGGGCCCCTCTTTCCTCAGTTTGACCTAATTCCAACTCCATAAATTCTCCAAAATCGGGAAACCAACAGGGAGCCACCTGAAACACTTTCTCTACCGCCGCAAGTTTTCGGTTCTCGCGAGATCCCATCTGGAGGCCTTTTCCGGTATTCTGCCGGGGGGAATCGATCAAGGAGGGGCTCTACATCAACCTTGTTGCCCTTCCGACGATGTGTGAGTAGTTTACCACAGACCTACGGGTCCATAGCTAGTAGCTATATGGCTTCTTCTCTCTCTTTGATCATCAATACAATGTTCTCTTGATGTTCTTGGAGATCTATTCGATGTAATCATTTTTTGCAGTGTGTTTTTTGGGATCCGGTGAATTGTGGGTTTATGATCTGAATATTCATGAGAATTATTTGATTCTTCTCTTAATTTATTTATGCATGATTGTTATAACTTTTTATTTCTCTCCGATCTATTTGTTTTGTTTGGTCAACTAGATTGATTTATCTTCCATGGAAGAGGTGCTTTGTGATGGGTTCAATCTTGCGGTACTCTATACCAGTGATAGAAAGGGAACATTCACGTATTTGTATTGTTGCCATTAAGGATAAAATGATGGGGTTTATTCATATTAGTTGAGTTTACTTTGTCTACATCATGTCATTCTTTCTTAAGGCATTACTCTGTTTTTATTAACAAAATCCCCTAGATGCATACTGGATAGCGGTCGATGGGTGGAGTAATAGTAGTAGATGCGGGAAGGAGTCGGTCTACTTGTCTCGGATGCGATGCCTATATACATGATCATTGCATTGAATATCGGCATAACTATGCGCTTTTCTATCAATTGTCCAACAGTAATTTGTTTACCCACCGTATGCTATGTGCTCGAGAGAGAAGCCTCTAGTGAAAATTATGGGCCCCGGGTCTACTTTTATCATATATAAAACACAAAAACACCTTGCTGCACCTTTCCAATTTTATTTTATTTTATCTTTGCAATTTATCTATCCACCACTACAAGATTAATCCTTGCAAGTAACAGCCAAGGGGATTGACAACCCTCTTTTTTCCATTGGGTGCAAGTATTTGTTTTTGTGTGTGCTGGTGATGCTAACGAGGTTCTGTGTCGTTCCCCTACTGGATTGATAATCTTGGTTTTTAACTGAGTGAAATACTTATCTCTACTTTCCTCTTCGAGGAAATCCCAACATAACTCACAAGTAGAAAGAAGAATTTTGGCGTCGTTGCCGAGGAGACATCACCAAAACCTATCAAGTAGCCTTGCACAAACTATCATCTACTTTCTCTTATTTTATTTTCCTTTGCCTCTCGTTTTCATCTCCCCCACTTCTAAAACAATTTTACAAAAACACAAAAATATTTTCGGTTGCTCGTTCGCTTGCTTTGTCGCTATGTCTCAAGAAAACACCAAGTTGTGTGACTTTTTTTTAATACTAATAATAATGATTTTATTAGTAGTCCAATTGCTCCTCCCGCCACTAGTGCGGAGTCATGTGATATTAATGTCGCTTTGCTAAATCTTGTTATGAAAGAAAAAATTTCTAGTAGTCCTAATGAAGATGATGCATCCCATCTTAATTTTTCGTTGAATTATGTGATATGCAAAAGAAAAAAAGATGTGGATAATGATATTATTAAGTTAAAATTATTTCCATTCTCACTACGAGATCATGCTAAATCTTGGTTTCATCCTTGCCTCGAAATAGTATTGATTCTTGGGATAAATGTAAAGATGCTTTTATAACCAAGTATTTTCCTCCGCTAAGATTATTTTTCTTACAAATCAAATAATGAATACTAAGCAAATTGAGCGTGAACATGTTGCACAATCTTAGGAGAGAATGAAATTATTGATAAGAAATTGTTCCACTCATGGTTTAAGCTTATGGATGATTATACAAAAAAATATGCGGAACTAAACTTTGTTTATAGAAATTTTCTAGACTCTGCTGCAGGTGGTACTTTTATGAAAATCACATTGGGAGAAGCTACAAAAGTCCTTTATAATATTATGGTAAATTATTCTCAATGATACACTGAAAGAGCTCCAACTGGTAAGAAGGTAAATTCTGTCAAAGAAACTAATACTTTGAGTGATAGAATGGATGCTCTCATGAAAATGGTTGCTAGTAAGAATGCTCATGTTGATCATAATGATGTGCCATTATCTACATTGATTAAGCAAAATAATGATGCTATTGATGTGAATTTTGTCTCTAGAAATAATTTGCCATAAACTACTAACCTAGTTCCCAGTGCCAAGGGTAGATCTTTGGACTTCACGAAGCACTTCCCCGCCATCCCTCAAGAGTTCAAACTCAAGACCAACACCGGTTGCGCCTAGAGGGTGATGGTCTGGTTGATGAACGACAGGATCACCCTTGATCAGGGTTGGGCCCCTTTGCCAATGTTCACCAGATCAAGATCAGTTACATGGTCATTTCTCAGTCAGCTGACTCCCGACACCCTAAAGGTGGTCGCCTTCAACGACAAAGGCATGGAGGTGGTGTCGAAGTGCAAGAAGCACGACAACGTCTTCGCCCTGAATATCTAGATAGTTATCTTGCCTGGATTGCTTCTGTTTAGCCTTGAACAATGGCTTGGTCATGCCAAACTGCGTTTAATAATGTCTTGCTTGGTGCGTTGACTAACTTAAATTGAATGTTTAAGGTTGATAGTTTGTTAAACTTGTTGGTATGATATCTATGTCTTGCTTGTCAGTGTGTTGGTAACCTAACCACCTCCACGAGAAGGTTACCAGCCGATATGCGTTGCATGTAACCAAACAACCTAAATTGTGTTTCTACCTAAACAAGCCCATAACCAAACAACATGACTTTCGTTTATTTGTAACTAGGCTAGAGGGTATGTAGACAACCAAACAACGTGCAGATAATTGTTCTTAGACTGTATTGACTGAACTAGGCCAATGCAGGCAAGCAAACACGAGCAAGTGCACATTGTGATGATTTTTTGCCACTGTGAAGCACTGCGTCCGGTGCATCTTGTCACGATTTATATTTTCGCCAATCAGCACACTGTTTTCGAATCAAAAGCAGCATTTCACTCCCTGGACGCGGTACGGTTGAGTGATTACCGAGGCGTGTTGCGAACACCGTGGCGATCTCCCTAAACAAATCGCAAAATGCGCAAATCATTCGGCCTTTTGCCTCTCGGCGAAACTGCTCCCGGCTTGCTCCGACGTAGCGCGCTGTGCCCATGTGTAAACTGTAAAGGGCCATGTGTAAAACGCCAAGGTCACTCGCGCTGGCCGGCACCGCGCGCGCGCGAGCGGTGCGCCGCCACCGCACCCGTCAGCTAGCGACAACGGCTCCAGCCGTCCAGCGGTCGGCCAACGCGCCCACGCGCTCCGCTCCACCACCTACTGTACCGCCCCAAAAGCCACCGCTTCCCTTCTCCTCTGCTCCGCGCACGCCTCCCCTGCGCGTACCGACGGACAGCGCAGCGCAGCTTCCGGCCACGCCACGCGTGGGCGTGGCTCCCTACCGTCCACGGATCCGCCGTCGATCTGGAGGGCCGACAAACGCCGCCCCGCTTTCCGCTGCCGCCCCCCGCCCACTGGATTAAGTACTCCCCTCACCCCGAGACAGTCAGCTTCACTCCCTCACTCACTCGGGCTCCCACTCCCATCCCCATCACCAACCCCTCCCACATGGCCATGGCGCCCCACCCACCGGTCCTCCTCCTGCTGCTCCTCGCGCCGCTCCTCCTCTGCTCGCTGCTCCCCGATGCGGCGCGGGCGGCCGGCGCCGAGGACGCCGGCGTGACCATCGTGCGCAAGGACGGCACGACCTGCACGCTCTGCGCCTCCTGCGGGAACCCCTGCAACCCCAACCCGGGATACAACTACCCGTCGCCACCTCCCCCGGCTCAGGTCACCCCCGCGGCGCCGGTGTACCCGCCTCCCACTTCCTACCCAGCTCCCTCCGGTGGAGGCGGCGGTGGCGGTGGCTACTTCTACCCTCCGCCCACCGGCGGGTACGGAGGAGGAGGCGGCGGCGGCGGCGGGTCCCAGGGAGGACAAGGTGGAGGAGGAGGAGGCGGTGCGTACCCGACGCCCCCGCCGCCCAACCCGTTCCTGCCCTACTTCCCCTTCTACTACTACAGCCCGCCACCCCAGCTCAAGAGCTCGGCGCCGGCCGTCCCGTCGTCCGCCGCGGCGCCGCCGCTGCTGCTGCTCGCGCTCTCCGGGCTCCTGCTCTGGTGAGGAGGAGGACGAGGGTGAGAATGCGAGGTAGATCCGCCGAGCTGACGCGCTCAGTGGATCCATTCAGCTGGCATCTGCGCTGCAGTAATTTTCGATTTTATTTATTTATTCACCGCTGTAATTTTCTCTATTTTTTTGCTCCTCCCTCCTCTCTGCTTCTGTGATTTATTATGTGCTGCCGGTATAGAACTATATAGGAGACCGTACCAAGTGTAAACCAAGGGCGACCAATAATAAAGCACCAGTGCTGTTTTATATAGATGGATCTGGTAGGAGTAATTAAGATGTTCATGCGAAAGGGGGGAGAGGAAGCTGTTCATTTCTCTCTTTGATTGCTTCAGGCGTTGTCAAAACGAATGTGCATCATACGGATCCGATTAGGGTGTCATGGTTCTGAATTTCTGATGACATCTCTCGCTTTGCTATGCTGGCGACTGCCCTTGCATGTGTTGGTTAAGGTTTGTGCTGTTGGATGGCACTTCTTCTTTGGTTGGTTGTGCGAATCTCATGGCGTTGGTGAAGAAATACTGTAAGCTGTGAATGTGAATGAAGTTTGAGATTAATTTTTGCATTATTCTTGCTGCAGAATATAGTTGTTCAATGGCATTGAACGTCATTGCAGGGCAGAAATAAAAAGGAAAAATGATGACAATGGACTTGGTCAAACATTACATGGTCCTCCACCAGTTATGAACACCTGACCTCAGTTCAGAGTCTCTCTCGTTCACTGAATCACTGGTAAACAAACAAGAACCTGCTGCTACCGTGCAGGCTTCCAAAACTGAATCCCTGCACAAACAAAACAACGCTCCAGTTCAGAGTCTCTCTCGCGCTAACGAATCGAAGGCACAACATGGAACTGGCTAACTTGTCATGGTTCCTAATGACATCTCTCACCGTGCTATGCTGGCTAACTTGTCATGGTTCAGAATGACATCTCTCACCGTGCTATAGTGGCGATGGCCCGTATATGTTGATCTTGTTTAACATGTCGTGGTCCCCAGGACATCTTTTTTTTTCTGTATCAGAAATATATACTCTCAATTAATAAATTTCAAAAATATTTACAAAGAATCCATTTAACAATAACATATATTGGGAAGTGGAAAATGTTCATGTACCTGAAAAACCATATATTATAAGTATTGATCTCACATTCAAAAAGTATTCAAAAAAGGCTCATGTATATTTGTATCATATCTGTTCTTATCCGCTCCATTCTTTTCAACCTTCCTACATGACGAACATTACAAAAGTCAGTTACTCCTTCTTTACCCTGTTATGTATGGTGTTGTTGGTGACTTAACAATGGCGGTTCTAAGCGATGGTAGTAGGTTGATGAGATCGGCGCGAATGGGGAGACATATTGCCTTCCCTACTTGGACACTCATCCATCCATAGCCTCCACAACGTTGGTGTGCCTCCCTCTCTTCTTCTGTCCCATCCATGGCCTCGCCCTGTCACGATTGAGCTATCTTCCTTCACCGAGGATTGAACCGGAACTCCTGTTCAGTGCTTCAGACTATAGGTGGGAACTCCTGTTCAGTGCTTCAGGATGCTGGTAGGGAGTGCATACCCTCCAGGTGACGGGCCGCTCCAAATAATAGTCACTCTCTAACGACGCTAGCTACGACCTCTTTTTGTTGGCTTTATTGTCTGAAAAAAAACGCACTGGTTCAGAAAGAAACCAACTACAGTTTTTTAATGTATTTTAAAAATTGTGCATTCATTGATTTTTGTAAAAAATTATGGATTTTTTTATAAATGTTCGGCAACTTAATTTTCTTTACGAAATTTAAAAAGATTCCCGAGCTTGAAAAAATGTTCACAAAATTTCAAAAGTTAAAAGTTTTGGAAAATGTTCTCGAATTAAAAAGTGTTCACGATTTTGGTTTTTTTGTGGATTTAATGAAGAAGAATGAAATTAAATTAAAAAACATACTAAAAATATAAAAATGAAAAATAAGGACCAAATCAAAATCAGCGAAAACCCAACAAAAAATACCCGAAAAAAAATTCCGGCCTGTGTTATACTACATCCGTCTATAAAACTGTTGTCGGGTGTGTTTCGGGCACATTTGAGTGACTCAATCAAGTATAAAAAGGAAAAGAAAAGAAAATACCCACACGAATCCCCGCGTAAGATCAATGACTTAAGGCTTAGATGTACAATATTTATGACACATCTAGATGTGCTCTAGCAAAACTGTTGTCAAAGTGGAAAAATCTTAGTGGAAAACTCTTCCGGTAAACTGCTGCTTGTTACAGGGGACTAGGAACCATTGAAGCTTGCCGGTAAACTGCTGCTTGTTACAGGGGAACTAGGAACCATTGAAGTTTTTAGTGTGCATCCCAAGAGGAAGGTACTTGAACCAATCAAAAGTATCGGCAGCAGTGCGCTCTTCCCAAGTCATGGCAAGTGCCTGTTAGTTGACACAGATAAGCTTCCTTCCGTCGAGTGCAACTGCATCTACACTACTATTTGTCCTGGATTTAGGATTGGTAGCATAGCCGTCACCTATGACCTCAGCGATGGCACGGAGTGAATTGCAAGAAACCACCACATTTGGGGCTTATCTTGCAGAAAATCACCTGGTCGCTAATCATTTGTAAAAATCATCGCGCATTCAGTAAAAGTGTTGCAGATTGCACTGAACAGGTGATTGGCACGGTTGAGGGCGTATCCGATAGGTGGGGCCCAAAATAATCATACACAGACCCCTAGTAGATTTTAAAAAAATGAATCAGCCCCTGGACCATGCCCGCCGCCAGGAAGTAGTTCTCGATCGGGAGCCGCATCTCGGCGCCGCCGCAGAAGCGGAGGGACAACTCGGGGAGGTCCATGGTCTTGGCGCCCGCCGGGAGCGCGAAGCAGGGGCGCAGCCCCAGGGCGTCCTCCACGGCCTTGGACCGGTTGTACCTGCCCCCCACCGCCGCCACCATCGCTGCCGCCACCGGCTTGAACATCGTCGGGTCCAGATAGCTGAAGGTCGTGCCGGAGTCGATGATGGCGCCGCCCCCGCCGCCGCCGGACACGGGCGCGAAGGCCCACGCCGGGAGCGCCACGCTCTTCCCGCCCACCGCGACGGCAGCTGGTGCACGGGCGTGAGGCTGCATCCCATGGTGAAGTTGCGGCTGGCGGCCCCCCGCGGGGAGAGGCGCAGCTCGTACTGCATCTTGCCGGCAGAGGAGGCGCCGAGGACGAGCTCGCCGCTGACGGCGGCGGTGTCGTCGAAGCGGCGGGAGAGGAGGCAGTAGGAGAACTTGGTGACCCCGAGCTGCGCAGGCACGGATGGCTCGCCGCGGCCGAACCCCGTGAGCCCCGACGGCAGCTAGTGCACAGACGCGAGGTTGTGTCGCGCCGCTGCCGACTTCTCTGCCTCACCGTTGTTTTGCTGCAGGAGCCGAGGTCGTCGCCCCCTCTCAGTTCTTCGCGCCGCCTCCAGTTCCGCCGGATCCGCTACCTGCAGGCCCTTCCTGGCCGGATCCCGCCGCCACGCTGCCAATCCTCGCCTGCAGCTCCGCCCAGCTGCCGCCGTCCTGCTTCTTCCCGGCGAGAGGAAGGAGATGCCCTCCGTGTGGGAGGGGGGCTTGATTGCTTTTCTTTTATAAGATCCAGGGAGGTATATGTCAATTTGTTGCCAAATCAGCTCCTTACAGTCCGGCCCCACTAGTCAGAAAATGGTTAAACAGGCTAAATCACCTGTTCAGTGCTTTTTGCAACACTTTTACTAAATGCGCGGTGATTTTTGCAAATGATTAGCGACTAGGTGGTTTTTGGTAAGATAAGCCCCAAATGTGGTAATTTCTTGCAATTCACTCGATGGCACGAGAAAATACATCACTTCAGCGCGTGGAGATGGCCCTGGAGCTCAGAGTAGGCATGAAGGCCCTTTGAGCCTTGCTCACGTTCTTCTCAGTCATTGTTCAGAAGTTGATGCTCCACAAGATCGTATCCGTTGCCAAATCGTACTCCCTCTGTCCGGAAATACTTGTCATCAAAATGAATAAAAGGGATGTATCTAGATGTATTTTAGTTCTAGATACATCCATTTTCGTCCATTTTGATGACAAGTATTTTCGGACGGAGGGAGTAGTATTTGACGACTTGCTTGACTTCAAACGTCATGCTGCTACCTCCGTGAAAAGGAATTGATTGAATTCATCGGTAACTAGTTTTCTTTCTCACTGGACTGGACTGCAGAATGCCAAGATGCTGGACTGATCGTTGTTGGGTACAAGTTGCTTCAGCTTCTTGCTGCTGATGCTTTAAAGCAGGAGGAGTGAATTGCAAAAAACATCGACACTTCAGGCTAGGTTTGCAGGTACCACACATATACGAAATTGTGCCAAAAAACACTAATTTTTTTCATAAACTTTTGCAAAAAACACTAGTTGCTTGTTTGGACCGTTGTTAGTGCGTTTATGACAAGGGGGGACCCGCATTTGTCGACGTGGCAGCACTGTTCACACGGCAACGCCGTTAGACGGCGTTACACGCCGCTGGCGCACCGGTTCGAGTCGGTCGGGTCAAACACCCCGAAGCGGTGCAGGCCCCACCCCCCCCCCAGCCCTCACTCTCTCCCGTCCTTCTCCCTCTCTCTGCTCCCGCTCGTTCGCCGCCGCCGCCGCCCCCTCCCACATCTCCGACCGCCGTCGCCGCCGCGTCGCCATGGTTTCCTGGTCTGATGACGACAGCAGCGAGAACTCTCACCAGTACGCCGACTCAGCTTCAGACGAGGGCATCATCAAGGTGAGTTGCTCGAGCTGAAGCTAGGGTTAGGGGTGCGATTTGGGGATTTTTCTGTTGAGCTTGATCTCAAGTTTTGTTGCCTTTCCTTTGCACCTCCAGATCCCTGAGACCATCGATGACTCTGATTTCGAGGGCACTGAACCTGATGTTTTGTGCAATGAACACTCCCTGCCAGCAGAGAGGCGTGTTGCTTTCCAGGGCATCCATACTGGCAGGAGGTTCTTTGCTTGTGCTGTGAAGGTATGTGCCAAATTTATGCAGAGTGTTGTTCAGTGAGGTCATTGTTTATATGTGAGCATGTGCAGAGTGTTGTCAGCAGATCTGGCCTGTTAGGTAGGTTGCTAATTAGTTATGTATTTTCTGTGATAGTAGTGGGTTAGGGAGGTCATTGTTTATATGCCAGTATGTGCATAGGGTTGGGAGCACTGATTGAGACTTCTTACTTTATAGCATATGGATTAGTGAGCACTGTAATTGTTTAACTCACTGTGTCATATGGCTAGCTCATACATGTTTGTTTAACTCATTATGTTACTTTATACCTGTTTGTTACTTTATAGGATGTGGATTAGTGAGCACTTTACACCATGTGTTACTTTGTAGCATTTTGTTACTTTATACCTGTTTAACACTAAAATTACAGGAGGGAAGAAATTGTGGGCTAGTTGAATGGGTTGATCCATTTTGGCCAGCTACAATGGAGAATGCATTGACCAAGTTGTGGGATAAGTATGAAGAGTGCGGGAGGAGCAAGATTGAGGACAATCTGGGAAGCTCATTTGCTGTTCACAATCTGACACAACAGAAGATCAAGCTGCAGGCAAGTTATGAGAGGTTGGTTGAAGATGTCAACGACCTTTTGGATGCCCAGGAGCAGAGGGCTCAGATGGAGAGAGGTAAGATACAGAACAAACCTGATGAGAGCAAGCTGCAGGAGAAGTATGACATGCTCAAGAACCTGACAGTTGCTCAAGCCAAAGTCATTAGGAACATGAAGGTGAAGCTTGCTGAAGAGAAGATTAAGTGTCAGGCCCACATTGATGAGCTTGAGAAGGTTGCCGAGAAGACCAAGCTGAAGCTGAATGGGATCAAAGCCATCTTAGATGAATGAGAAGTATAATGTAATATGCTGCTTATTAGTACCACCAGCATGGTTACGGGATGATGATTACTATAATTATGGTTATGTAATGACTACTATTAGATGAATGATCTAGTAATATCTAAATTATGGTTATGTAATATGGTACTTATTAGTTATGATTATGTATGAATCTTCCAAGTGGTTTTGTCGATGACGAGAGATCCTAGAATCATAGTAAGCATCATCATCATCCATCTAAGCCAACATCATCACCAGAATCACCAGCATCACAACCAACATTTTCAGGTTCTCACATCCATCTAAGCCAACATTTAAGATAAACATCCAAGTTCTCACAACCAACAATGGTTCAAAGCCAACATAGGCATAATCTAGTTCTGAAAGCCAACAAAGGCATAATCTAGTTGAAAGCCAACATAGGCATTATAGGTTCTGAAAGCCAACAAAGGCATAATCTAGTTCATAGCCAACACATAGATATCACATGTCAACAAAGACAAAGGCATCTAGTTCCCAGAAGCATAGAAGTATTCTTTCAACTTGTATGAAGAAGTCCTTTTTCTTCCACTCTATCTTGGAGCTTGAAAAGTTGACATGTTTCCCGCAGCAGAGGTAGAGGCTGTACCAGCATTGGTAGCTTTCTTCCTGGGAGACCTCCTTGGAGGAGCAGCAGGTGTAGTGGCAGCAGGTGTAGCTTTCTTCCTAGGAGACCTCCTTGGAGGAGCAACAGGTGTAGTGGCAGCAGGTGTAGGAGCAGCAGTTGATGGAGATGGCCTCTTCCTTGGTGGTGCAACAGCTGTAGGTGCAGTAGTAGATGAAGATGGCCTCTTCCTTGGTGGTGCAGCAGCTGTAGATGCATTTGTTGTTGAAGTAGAAGCCTGTGACCTGTTTGGCTACATTTCCAAAAAAGTTAAGGCTTGTGAGTTACACTGGAGACAAAATAAAGAGAATTGAGGTGCTACTATAACTAACCTGATGCTGATTCATTCTCATAGCAAGAGCTGCCTTTAGGGGCTTGGAGCAAACATTGTATCTATGCCCTACAAGTTTGCAGTTGCTGCAAGTAATAGATGCCATCCTAGATGTATCTCTTGGTGCTGGATTTTCAAATTGGTTTTCCTCCTCTTTGTTTGTTGCTTCACAACCTTGTCTTTGAATACTGGAGGCTCTATGTCCTGAGTTCTTGTCCTTGGCCACAGGTTTGGACCAGGCACAGGAAATATGATATGTGCAAATGCTTTTTTATACATTTCCTTTTTGAAGAAATCAGCAACAAAGTCCTCTGGCTGCAACTTAGCTTTCACTATTGCAGAAACTGCATGATGACAAGGCATAGAAGTCATATCCCATTTCCTACATCCACATGTTCTGTCCAGCAAGTTCACTGAGTAGGTGTTTTCTCCACTAGTCACTTGGTAGATGTTAGGACCAGCCATCAAAGTCTGGCACCACCTTGAGTTGTACTTTGTCTCCTCTAATATTTCAGCATAGGTAGGGCAAATCTCCCAATTTGTTGTCTCTGTCTTTGTTCTATTCTTGTTAAATTTGACCATCAGTTTTGTCCTGATTCCTTCTATCATGGTCACTATTGGCTTGCCTCTTACATCTAATATCATTTTATTAAACACCTCACTGATGTTGTTCACTACCAGGTCAGTTTTGCAATTAAAATCCATAGCATGCCTAGCCCAAGTATGAACAGGGATTTTGTGAAGCCATGTCCAAGCAGCCTTACACTCTCTTTTCAAAGCATTCATTGCATCAAGGTGTTCATTCTCAGTATAAGAGTAGCTAGCTGCATCCATGTGTTTCTTTAATTCATCACCTCTAAAACCAGCAGTTTGGAAATTCTGGTAGATATGTCTAAGGCAGAATCTTTGTGGACAATTGGGAAAACATGGTTTATTGCATTTAAAAGCCCCTGTTTGAAACAATGGGAAATAAAGCTAAGCATTGGTCCTATAAACAATGAAGCTATAGCAATGTGCATATGAAACCATGAAACCTAGTGCAATATTGTATGAGAAGAGAAGTTTACCTTCTGCCTATCAGAGATGATGGTATAATAACCAAACTTCCCACTTTCTCCACCAAGTGCATCTTTAAGCTGTGTTAAGAACCAGGACCAGCTGTCTTTGTCCTCTTTGTCAACAACTCCAAATGCTATAGGGTAGATATTATTGTTCCCATCCCTTCCTGTTGCAGCAAGGATCTGTTGACCTGTTGACAGCTTGATAAAACAACCATCTACCCCTGCAAAGCTGACAATTGTGAGAACATAGTGTATGTAATGTGAGCACATAAATAATTCACAACTTAGTAAATGAAACGTACCTATGAATGGTCTGCATCCATTCAAAAACCCTTCTTTGCAAGCACTTAGACAAAAAAAGAGGCCATGAAACCTAGGGTTTTTGCTTGGGTGCTCTGGTACATGCCTAGTAGTAACAATACATCTAGAGCCTGGGTTTGTATCCAACACAGCCTGCAAATAATCTCTTATTCTAGTGTATTGTCCTCTCTGATCTCCTTGGACAACCTTCAATGCTTGCTTCCTAGCCCTGTAGGCCATATGGGTGGACATCTCTATTCCATATTTCTTCTTCAGTGTCTGCATTATTGTGATGACTGGTGTGCCAATATCAACTCTCATCATTGCCTCACACTGGTGTGCAACCCATTTTGCAGTGACCTTGGTGTTCTCTCCTACTGCTGGGCATGTGTGCACAAAATTTTCCTTCCTTATGCAAAAAGTAGTCTCATTTGCAACAACAGAAGCTGCAATAAAGAAAGGGCATTTTGCATTTGTGCACACAACTATGATGTTGTCATTGCAGTTTCTGTGGAACTCATAATTCCTATTCTGAGTTATGTGCAATGTCTGAATTGCTCTCCTAAACTGATACACATTTAGGAAACAAAGTTGTCTGCAAAACTGCTCCTATGGGTTCTCTCTCTCCTCACTGTACCAGATCCTTGGCAAAGATCTCACTGATCTGCTCTTCCTTCCATTGGGCAGAACAAATTGTACTTCCTCAGCTCCATCATCATATTCTTGCTTCAAAGCACCAAGATCTGGCTCCTCATCTGATGGTGGTGCCCAAACATCCTCAAATCTCTGTTCCAAGCTAGAATGTGACCTCTCTGTTGGCCCTTTTCTAGCTTTATTCTTCTTTGTAGGCACCTCTTGGTGCTCCACCTGCTCATCTTGCTCCACCTGCTCCTCTTGGTGCACCTGCTCCTCTTGCTCCACCTCCTCATCTTCCTCATACAGTTCGTCCACATCAGTGTCTCCGTCAAAATGAATGAGTGGATCCTCTCTTTGCTTCCTCATCTCATTAAGCCTTTGAAGATAGTCCTCATCTGCATCCAGATCTAAATCATCTTCAGTTAGAAGAATTGGTAGCTTCTGCTTAACCTTATTTACATGCTCAGCTGCAATCTTATGTTTCCTAAATTTGGCAATCTTCGTTCTCCTCTTCAACTCCATTAATGTCTCCAGTTCATCCTGATCTGCTGCATTGAATTGGTCCATGGCAGCATTTGTATCCAGATCATGGTTTGTGCTCTGTTGTGTAGTGTAGAACCGCAATGGCTCTGGCTGACTCTGTATTATACTTTTTGGTGGTGATCTTAAGATAACACCAGAAGGATTTACTACATATACATGGTTCTCTCCTATATGGCTCAAAGGAACCTGCTCATCAACCAGATAGCCTGAGTTCAAATCTGCAGGTCTTGGATCAGTGCCCCTAACCACTGTCAAGTTCACTACATGTTGATCATTGTTAGCAATATGGTCAAGCATTTCATCCACCTTTTCATCATCACAAATTTCATCCATTCCTGTAATCCCCACACCAGGATCCCTCAGAAAATACATGAAATCATTAAGCCCATATCCCTCTATCTCTATTAGGGCAACCAAATTATAATATGTTATGTTTGAAATGCAAACTGATCTCTCCAAGTTGTCTCTGTCATGGAAGTGCATTCTAACTTCCCAAACATCATCACTCAAACTACACACAAATAATTAAAATAGCTTAATTAATAGAGCACTAAAATAGAGCACCAATGTACTGTAAAAAAATGCATAATTCCTAAAACAGAGCACCAATGTACAGTACACTCTGAAAACAACAAACACCTTCTGAAAACTAGCTACTCTGTTAACTACTCTGTCAACTAGCTACTCTGTTAACTACTCTGTCAACTAACTACTCTGTTAACTAGAAATCAACCGCAACTAAATCACAATTAAGAGAGCACCAATTAACAGTGCCAAAAAACCTAACCCTAACCCTAGAATCGATCTACATGAAGAGGGAAGAACGAAGAGGGAAGAGGGAAGAGGAAACTCACTAGACGCCGCCGAATGAGGAGGCAATCCGATGACTCTCCGACGGATTCTCCTTCACTGCCCTGGCCCAAGATCTTGCCACCGCATATTCGAGACAGTGCTGGGGGCTCTGGCTGGGGATGCTAGTATCCGACGGCCAGCTAGGGTTTGAGTGAGCTCCCGCATATATCTCCCACAGGTGGACCATCATGTCCAACGCCGGCAGACCCGCCGCAGTCGCCGCCTGCGCCGCCAGCAATCGCCATGATTGAGAGGAGAGAGTGCGGGGGAGGAAAAGAGAGTGAGAGGAGCGGACCGGGCGGGGTACGGCTCGAAGACTAAGCGGTCCGGCTCAAACCGGTGCGCCAGCGGCGTGTAACGCCGTCTAACGGCGTTGCCGTGTGAACAGTGCTGCCACGTCGACGGATGCGGGCCCCCTTGTCATAAACGCACTTAAAACGGTCCAAACAAGCAACTAGTGTTTATGCAAAAGTTTATGAAAAAAATTAGTGTTTTTTGGCACAATTTCGTATATGTGTGGTACCTGCAAACCTAGCCTGAAGTGTCGATGTTTTTTGCAATTCACTCAAAGCAGGAGCTACAGCTGGGGTGGTTCTCGCACATTGTACCTGAAGAATTGGTGGTATTCTGCCTGTTTTGTCTCTTCATCCAGCAGCAAACATATGTCGGATGTGCATTTTTTTGCAGAGACAATGTGCGTCGTGTCTCCAGCCTCCGGATGGGTACCCGAAGATCTATGGAATTGATAATCTATATGGTCCGCGATGGAACAAACTCATTTGCCTGAGATGTCATTTATCAATAAGAAACGTGGTTGTCATATTAGGCTGGCTGAACCAATAAACCATGTTTGCCGTTAAAAAGTGGGTTTCTTTCTTTGTCATGCCCCTTCAGAAATTCTTCAGAAACATCAGGTACGCTATGTTGTCCGTGGCATGTGGGAAAAGGTTGTAAATTTAGCTAAATATCTCATTAAAATGGTCTAAAAAAGAAGAGAAACTCTTCCCTTTCTTGATTACTTTGTAGCAGTTGCAACTAGAATATTCTACTTATGATTTTGCCTCATCTTTATGTTTCTGAAGAATAAGATGGGAGACAAAAGGACATATGATTTTCCAAGATTTTGAAAGTGCGTCCTAAACTTTATGTACATGTATGAGAAGATAGATTTAGATTTGAATAAATTCCATAGCTAGAGAAGGCCAAAACATCCTGGCATGACAAAATCAAAGGTGTCTCAGATAAAGAAAAATAGTTGCTAACGGGCTCCTCATGGGTCGTCTGGGATAAAAACTTACAAGTGGTTTCACCCCAACCCACAAGTCCATCTGCCGAGGTCCGGAATGTGTCACATTTCCCCAACGGACCTTCATAAATTTTTGCTCTAGAGGAGGTTGTCCTAAGTAGGACCATATCAATCACTTTGTACATTTTGAAACAGAACCGAGACCAAATTTATGCTATATACGGTTTCTGGTCTACGGTATAGTATGAAATGTAAAAACCATTTAGAACTAGATTTCTCCAGTATAAAACTGAAAAAATCGGTAAAACAGAAAATCCTGATGTAGTCTTTTTTATTATCAAGCCCAGCCCAGCAGGACAAGGCCACTAATCAAATTGAGCCCACTAGCCACTAGCGGCGTGGAGGGAGGACCGAAGCGGCATCCAACGCCCAACCAAATATGGATGCATCTTTTTTTCCAGACATAAATATGGATGCATCTGATGTGGCCTGCCTGGATTACCATATATGTGCTGCCAGTGATGGCATGTTTTGTACTAGGGGAACAGGCTTCGGGAACACTAATTCATAACACATCTGCATGACTCATTAAAAAAATCAGGGTAAATTATTAATTTTTAGTCCATTTTATCTCGAATAAGTGCTTTGCCACATATGGGTATGCTACTTACATTGGACGATTAATAAAAAATAACTTAGTTATTTCCTTGTAGATGCATACAGTTTTTTTTAGCAAAATGGGCCACAATCAAGACAATCACATATATAGATGGCGGTTTAGTCTACAAATTGGCCCTTCATCAGCTTATGCTGCATTTTTTCCATTTTGTTAGAGTTATGGTTGTTATTTAGGTAAATACATAGGAGCTTGCGGGTGCCCTTGTATATAAATATTAAATATTAAAATAAAAAATACCAGGAAAATAAAAAAAATAGAATTTTGGTGTATCTAACCTGGACGCCCATTCTACCCCTATGTTTTAGTCATTAAGAAATGACATCCATGGTATCCATGACCAAGAAAATACAGTTTCACCTACGATCCATACAAATACTTTTGTTTATACAATGAAACTTTTTGAGCTTTTTAATGAGAATACCATGGATGTCATTTCTCCATGATACTTCACATGGGAGTGGAATGGGCACCCATGTTTGATACCTCAAAATTTTCAAGCTCTTTTTTCAATTTTTTCATTTTTACTATTGATATAGGATTCACAGGCACCCAAGAGCTCTAAATCATTGTCCTTGTTATTTAGTTCTTGCAGGGGCCACGTTCATCCTAGCTATTTAGAAGACGGGTATGAATTTTCATTTGTATCATCTCTATTGATGTTCTTTTTATAATAAAAATCCCATTATTGAGAAAAACACAGACCGGCAAACTAAAGAAGTAATTACGATGCGTCGTGATCCATGCAACTCAATCATATCAAGCTCTTTTGGCTCCCAGCCATCAACAAGCTTCCAGGTAAAGTGCCAAAGAAAGCTCAAGGGCTATCTCAATGTTGGACAACCTAAACCTCATACATCCAGTGCCTTCAGGAAGAAATTGAACCACCAGTCAAGGATGAATGATGTATAGTCTATCGATTAACTCTCAAGGCACATCGGCGAGTTATCATTGGGCTTGGTTATTTTTCTTTTTTACACGCGTGTATATTAGTGCTTTTTAGGATAACACGTGTATATTGTTTTTTTTAGACAGTGTATATTAGTTTTTTTGTAGTGTTTGCTGTGTGCAGCCGAGGAGGCCTGCAAGTATTTCGAGCCGGCCCAAGCCCAAGCCCAACCGCATCACTCTTCTAACCCCTAATTTCCCCACTGGCCGAGCTTCTCTGCTATCCAGCCGCCGCTCCTCTCCAGTCTCCACCATTTCTCCCCCAAATCCACGGATTCGTCGCCGCCGTTAGCCTCTTCCTCGGTCACCCGAAGCGCAGATCCATCCATCCCCACCACACGGCTAGGCTGTGGCAGTCGGCGGCGTGCTTGGGGTCTTTGTCGAGGACGGCGGCATCGGTGGCGCGGCCATGGAGCAGGAGGTCGCTGGTGGATCCATCACGCCGGAATGGGCGTCGCTTCCGCCGGATCTCGTCCGGCTCGTTGCCGACTGCGTCCTCTCCACCAGCGGCGTCGACGACTACATGGCCATGAGGGCCGTCTGCCCCAGCTGGCGCTCTGCCGTCGCCAAGCCATCTCCGCACGCCGCGATCGCCGACCCCCGTTTCCGCCCACGGCAGTGGGTCTTCATCAACGGGGCAGACGACGACCAAGGCCGGCCCCTCTTCCTCAACGTCTCCACGGGGCGCTTCCGCCGCCTGCGCCTCCCAGTGCTCCGTGACTACATCTTCGTCGGTGCGTCCGACGGTCTCCTCGTGCTGGGGGACAGTGAGCCCCCGCATGCCGCTCGTCTCCTCAACCCATTGACAGGCGACATTCTTCACTTTGCGGCGCCCATATATCCTGAAGCTTGGGTGGAGACGGCAGTCGCTGGGACTGAACCAACCATCGTCTTCTCTCTCCCACCGGTCTGTTTCTCGTTTTATTGTCCTTTGAAGCGAGGTTGGGAAGACGCGGTTTACTCTGCTGATCCCACGGGCCAGTTACGTGCGATGAAGTTTCACGATGCTGCTTCGGACGATCTAGGCTTGTTCTTCCTTCGGAGCATGGTCACCTATGCGGGCAATGTTTATGTGCTCAGTTCTGGAGGAACTTTATGCAAGATCGTTTGGACCGGTAGCCACTGGTATGGGGAGCGAATATTGGATACTGGCAGGGACGACAATGGTACTCTCCTGGAGTATGCTGGTAAATTGCTGCTTGTGAGAAAGGACTCCGAAATCACTCAAGTTTTCAGTGTGGATGTCGAGCGGAAGGTGCTTGAACCAATCAAAAATATCGGCAACAGTGCGCTCTTCCTGAGTTATAGCAAGTGGATGGTAGTTGATGCAGATAAGCTTCCTTCCATTGACGGCAACTGCGTTTATAGGGCTGATGCTGGAAACCAATTTGATAGCGTGTACGTGAGATATGAGTCATATGACCTCAGCGACGGCAAGAGGAAATACGTCAACTGCCCTCAGGTTCCTCAAGATGTTTGTGGAGCTGAAAGCGGTACAATATATGAAGGACCTTTGAGCCTTGCTCAGGTGCTTCTCACTCCATATCCAAAAGTGAAAGCTCAAGTAGATCGGTTCCACCAAACCTAACCCGTAGGCCTTAAGTATCTTATGACTTGCTTGACCTCAAATATCATGCTGCTACCTCCATGAAAAGGACTTGACTGCAGAATGCCAAGATGCTGGATTTTGTTGTTTGCTGGGCACAAGTTGCTGCAGCTTCTGGCTGGTCTCTTGGGGTGTTGCACCTGTAGAATTGCTGAAGACTTGGTGGCATTATGTCTGTTTTGTCTCTTCATCCAATGGTGTAATTCCGGTCAGTCATTTGTCTTGCTGTTGTTGGATATGATCTGCCCTAATTTATAGTAGTAGTAGGCTAGTAGCTTTGTAATGTATCTAATGTTGTTTCTGTTGAGTAGTTGCAAGTGCAGCTTCACCCTTGGCTGGTCCCCTGCTTCTTGTACTGATCTGATTTTATCATTGAAATCGCTAGCTGTGCTCCTTAATAATCCTATAACAAAGATTGTTTTCTTTCTGACATTAGTCACATTTTCTGGCATGGACTCTCTAGGCTTACTGAATCTATAAGTTAGCATTTGTTCCCTTGTCTCATTCCCTCAAACATATCTTTTCTCTGTCATATCTTGTCTGTGGACAAAACGGCTTACTGATTCTCCATGAGCAACATGACCAGAGGAGAATAGAAAGGCCCTCACCTACTGATGTTGCTAAAAGTACTATTAGCATCAGAATTCTTGATGGTATGGCATCGAAAGTGCAATTTTAGCAGCAGAAGCTATTTTTAATGTTGCCTAAAGCATACACGTGTCAGTTCTGTTTGCCGTGTGCCAAAGAGTAGAACATATTAAGATACACAAAAGATATGTCGCACAATACTTATTAAGATGCCATGAGAAAGTTACTAAAATATAGACTACAATTCCAACACATATACTCCCTCCGTCCCAAAATTCTTGTCTTAGATTTGTCTAGATACGGTTGTCGTACTTGCCCCTGTTGCCAGGCTTTCCAGGCCAATTTGGACTTTCATCGCGTTTACGAGTTCCTGTCTCGGCTCCGTAAGGAGTTTGAACTCCGGCGTGCTCAGTTGTCTGCTCGTGGCTGTATTTCTCTTATGGAGGTGCTTTTTGAGATTCGTGCTGAGGAGACTCGCTTACGTGGTGCTGGTTTGTTGGAGGTTCCCTCTGTGCTCGCTACTCGGGCTTCTTCCACGCCACCTGCTGCATCGACCCTTTCTCGCTCGAGTGCTCCGCCGCTCTTGCCCACTCCTTCTGGAGGCTCAGGTCGCCCCCGTCCACATTGTGACTACTGCGACAATGATGGTCATATTGAGTCCCAGTGCTACACGAAGAGGAAACACCTGTGCAAGGCGCGATCATCCTCTTCAGGGACTTCGTCATCTACCTCGACAGCTTCAGCCATTGTTTTGACCGAGCAGGATATTCTGAGACTTAAGCGTCTGCATGCGGCTTCAGGTTCTTCCTCGACGGGTACTGCTGGTTCTGTGACTGATGCTTCCTGCACTGAGCAACCGCCTTCTACACAGTCAGGTACATCCCCATGGGTTCTGGACTCTGGAGCTTCTTTTCATATGTCTTCTCATTCTTCCACTTTGTCCTCTCTTCGATCGCTGGATTCTCCTGCTCATATCTTCACTGCTGATGGTACTCCACTTTCTGTTGTTAGTAGAGGCAATCTTACCACTCCTTATTTTGTTCATGATGTTGGTCATGTTCCTCGACTTACCATGAATTTGTTTTCTGCTGGTCAACTTACTGATTCTGGTTGTCGCGTCATCCTTGAAATGCCTCGCTATGACTCTCTCTCGTGTTAAAAATTTCCTCT
>NC_041385.1:827896948-827921021 GCF_002162155.2 Triticum dicoccoides
CACACCGCATCCCTTTTTATGTAAAAATTGGGTACATCTTATATATCAATGCTGCAAAAAATCGATTCCGTATTTGTTTGAATACTTAAGAAAAAAAACTGAAATTATTGAGCTGATTTTTTTAGTCGAATTTGGTTGCTGTTTGAAAAATAAACTGAGCCCACATGCAAGCCCAAACAAATTGAATACCATAAGTCCGGCAAGGATTTCACGCCCAAATCCCATTCCTCCATCGCCGCCGTCATTAGCTCCTCCATCCTCACCCAAGGCGAACCCTAAGCATCGCCTCAGCAGCCTGAGGCGGTCGTGGAGATCCGTCCGTCGCCACCACACGGAGTGAGCGGCGTGCTCGAGGTACTCGGCGAGGATGACGGCGCTGCTCCAGACGGCGTCACCGGTGACCCAGGACGCGGCCATGAAGGAGGGCACCATGTTTGATGATCGATCCAGCACGACGGAATGGGAATCGCTTCCACCGGAGCTTGTCCAAGCCATCGCCGACTGCGGCCTGTCCACCAGCGGCATCGCCACATACATGGACATGAGGGCCGTCTGCCCCAGGTGGCGCTCTGCCATCACTAAGCCATCTCCAACTGAAGCAGTCGGCGACCCTCGTTTCCGCCCACGGCAATGGGTCATGCTCCAGTGGGAATCCAACGACGACAGGGGGATCTTTCTCAACGTCTCCACTGGGTGCTTCCGCTTCCTGCGCCTCCCTGTGCTCCGTGAGTACATTTTCATCGACGACTCCGATGGTCTCCTCGTCCTCGCGGACAGGGAGCGTCCGCACGCTGCTTGTCTCTTGAACCCCTTGACAGGCGACATGCTCCAGTTTGCCGCGCCCATACCTCGGGAAGATTGGGTGCTGACTGCAATCACCGGCTCTGAACCAACACTGATGTTCTTTTTCTGCACGCTTGGTGGCAGGTATAGTTGCATATACGACGACATCCCAACTTATTATTCTTTGCAACAAAACGGCGACGCAATAGTTTACTTTTTTTTTAGACAACCTCGCGAAGCTTTTATTAAGGGCCTGTTCGGCAACTGCCCGGCTCCTGGCTTCTCTGAATCAGCGGACGAAGCTGGGCCGAACAGGTCAGCTCCGAGAAGCTAGCTTCCCAGATCTCAGGCGGGTCGTAGTACAAAAACTGGGAGCCAGTGTTTCATGGATCCCAGAAATCGCAGAAGCTGGAGTTCGAGCTATTTACGGCGAGCTGCCACCGCGAAGTGAAAGAAAAAGCTTCGTCCAGGGAAGAATAGAACGGAGCAACTACCTTCGCTCCCTAACAGGCCAGAATCTAGCTTAATGGGCCAGCCGGCTACCAGCCCAAGACTAGCGAACTGGGATCTAGGAACTCTGTTGTCGAACTTTTTTCTGATCCACTATTTTCGTCAGGAAGCTGGATGTGAGATTGAGAAGCCGGATTTGAGGATTTCTGGGAGCTAGGTAGTTGCTGAACAGGCCCTAAGACGTCACAATGTTTACAGGGACGAAAGAAAGTTCTGCAGGGTGCCCTAACCAAACATGGCGGCCAACCCCGAGGGATAAAGCATGCTTCGCTAAGTTGTGAGCTTCGAAATTCGAGCTCCTAAACTCATGACTAAATTTACATATCTTAAAATCATTCGATCGGCGGACTATCTCATGTGTAATGGCACCATAACCCGATGAGTTTTCCTTCTTCAGATTGTCGACCACCACCTTGCAATCAGATGCAACATGTATTCTCTTCTGATATAAATCATCTGACAAAGCTAAAGCCTCCCTGATGGCCAGGGCCTCGAGTGTCTGGGGATCAGCAATATACTTGTAAAACATCGTAGATGCTCCTTGGAATGTACCGTCAGAGCTTCTGCACACCGCCGCCACTGCTTCGAATCTTGCCTGACCAAACTCCGCTGCATCTACATTCACCTTGGCACACCCCTCAATTGGAGCCTGCCATCGTGTCGGTCTTGCTTGCACCACCGTTGCCGGTCTCTTTGTTAAGCCTTTGACAACCTGAAGATCTGCCAGGTAGCTAGTAATGAAACCATCTGTAGCACTAGGTGATTTGAAAATATCCTCATGAATCGCCTTTCTTCGTACTCCCCAGATGGCCCATATGGTAACGATTAACCTCACAAAATCGCTGCTGTCCAATATTTCGTGTAAGGCAAACAACCACTCTTTTGGATTGATCTCCTGCCTCTCCACCAACTGTTGCACCAATTCTTCCGGCGCCAAGGCCCATACACTGCTAGCAATGGGGCAGGTTAGTAGAGCATGTCTCCAAGTATCAACAACACCACAGATAAGGCAAGTATCCTCCATCGCCATGTTACGGTGCTTCAAAAGTGTTCCGGTTGGCATGGACTGATGAGCCAAACGCCACAGAAACATTCGCAATTTAGAAGGTACCTGTATATGCCAAATGCCGCTCCATTTATTCTGCTCTTGATGGTCGTTGGACGCTCCCTCCTCTTCATTCAGCCATGCTTCCCGGTGCAATTTTGTTCTTATGATCATTCTGTATGCCGATCTCACACTGAAAACCCCCTTGCTCTCTTCATGCCAGGCCCAGAAGTCGTCCACATTACGTGTACACAGTGGTATTCGAAGGATCTCTTCAACATCAAAATGAGTGAACGTCGACCTAACCAAGTCCTCTTTCCACGAAGCAGAAGTAGCATCAATCAGTTGTGCCACCTTCGTCGGCGAGTTCTGCTGTAAAGAAGCGATGGGCCTCTTGACACTAGCCCTTGGAATCCAATTCTGCGACCAGATCTCCGTGGTTTTTCCATTTCCAATTCTTCTGATGACTCCCTGTGACATGATATCGCGTCCATCCAGAATTGAACGCCAGATCTGTGAAGGTCTGGAACCCAACTCGGCCTCAAACAAAGTGCAAGTAGGAAAGTATGCCGCTTTTAGAATCCTAGGACTCAATGATGTGTCATCAGTTAACAACCTCCATGCTTGGCGCGCCAGTAACGCTAAGTTAAAAATCTCAAGGTCTCGGAACCCCAAGCCCCCTAGATGTTTTGGTCTTGTCATTGTTTCCCATGATACCCAGCTCGGTTTCTTGCGTCCATTCTTGCTGCCCCACCAGAATTGCCGTATGATGGAAGTGATACTCTCGCAGAGACCCCGTGGCAATCTAAAACATGACATGGAGTAGACCGGTATTACTTGTGCCAGAGATTTGATTAAAACTTCTTTACCTGCCGAAGACAAGATCTTTTCCATCCAGCCTTTTATCTTCTCCCATACCCGATCACGAAGGTAAGGTACCTGAACGTGCCGTTTTTGGAGTGGCCTACCTCTGTTGGCATGCCTAGATAGCGCTCACTCAAAGATTCATTCTGGACATGCAGCATGTTCTTGATCGCCTCCCTTGTGCTTGCCGGGCATCCTTCGCTAAAAAATATGGAAGACTTCTCATGATTAATTCTTTGCCCCGATGCATCACAATAAGTGCCCAGTAGGTTTGACACCTCAGTTGACCCCTCTACATTGGCCTTGAAAAGCAACAGGCTGTCATCTGCAAACAAAAGATGGTTAAGGGTAGGAGCCGTTGGTGCCACCTGAATACCTGCGAACGATGACTGAGAACTGGATTTGAGGAGGCACGAAAGGTCCTCTGCTGCAATCAAGAATAAGTAGGGGGAGATGGGATCTCCCTGCCGGATACCTCTGGAAGGTTTAAAAGGCTCTAGTTTCTCACCATTGAATAAAACCGAGAAAGAGACTGATGCAGCCATGCTCATGACAATATCTATCCACTGCCCTGCGAAACCAAGCTTTGTCATTATAGCTCGCAGATAAGACCATTCAAGTCTATCATAGGCCTTCATCATGTCCAACTTTAGAGCACAAAAGTTGTCTGACTTTGCTCTGGACTTCTTCATAAAGTGAAGACACTCATAAGCACAAATGATATTGTCCGTTATCAACCTCCCAGGCACGAAAGCTGACTGCTCCTTAGATATAATATCAGGCAAGATCATTTTCAATCTATTTGCTACAACTTTGGAGGCAATCTTGTATAGAACATTGCAAAGACTGATGGGCCTGAATTGAGATAGGACAGTTGGATTCATTACCTTAGGTATTAAAACCAGGACAGTGTCATTGATGCATTCCGCGCTTTCCTCACCACGCACTATCCTCAAAACAATATTTGTTACCTCCTCCCCACAGATGTCCCAATGGCGCTGGTAAAAATGGGCAGGGAACCCATCCGGCCCGGCGCCTTCGTTGGAAACATCTGAAAAAGAGCATTTTTGACTTCCTCATTAGTGTACGGGGCACACAGAAGGGCTTTCATCTCTGCAGTAACTTTCCGTGGGAGGTGTTGTACAGCCTCCATATTCTGAGTGCCCTCCGATGCATATAAGTCTTGGTAAAACGAGGTAGCCATGGCCTTCTATTCTGCCGGATCCACCACCACTGCTCTTGGCGAGTTTTGTAACGCCTTTATCATATTTTTCTTTCTCCGGAGGCTAGCTCGGAGATGAATTTTTTGTGTGTTTTTGTCCCCTGCAGACAGCCACTCAATTCTTTCCCTTTGACGCCACATGATTTCCTCTCGATAAGCTTTTCATTGATTTTTAACTCAGCACTAGTTGGTCCGGTCCTCACAGGATCCCCTCTCAAAACTTCCAGAGCACTCTTCAGTTGTTTAATTTCTTTTCTAACACTACCTAAAGTGTCTTTACTCCATCTATCCAGTCCGTTAGAGAGGTTTAGCAATTTCTGCCTCATATCCTCCACCGTAACGCAAGCTGGTCCTGTGTCCCAACCAGTCGTGAGCAGTTCCCGTAGACCATCATGAGATTCCCACATAATCTCGTACTTAAACAATTTTTTCACGTTCCTCTCCTCTTGGATACCAAAATCAAGTAACAGCGGTGCGTGGTCTGAGATAGAGCCTGTGAGGTGAGTGACCGAGGCTGCTGGGTACCTACTCAACCAAGCCGAATTGACCATAGCTCGATCCAGCCTACATCTTGTAAAGCTTCCCCCAACAACCTTTTTCTCAAAAGTCCAAAAATTGCCCTTATAGCCCAAGTCCAGCAACATGCAAATATCCATAGTATCCCGAAAAGCCTGGATTTGTGCGCTGCTCCGTTCACCAACTCCCTCGTGCTCGTCCGGACGTAAAACTTCATTAAAATCACCCATACATAGCCATGGTAACGCGTGCAAAGTGCTTATGTTTTTCAAAACTGTCCAAGTCTGATGCCTCAGATGTGTTTGCGCTTCTCCGTACACACATGTAAATCTCCACTTATCCTGATCATGCTCTTCAACAGACACATCTACGTGATAAACAGAGTAACCAAGAATATCAACTTTTATTGAATTATTCCAAAACAGTCCAATTCCGTTGCTGCGGCCTTGGCTGCTAACAGCATACGCATTATCATAACCCAAAGTTCCTGCCAGAGCTTCTACCCTAGTACTATCAATTTGTGTTTCTACGATGCACAAAGGGGTAGGGACAAATTTCTTCGTGAAGTCGCGAAGCTCTCGGACTGTCGCGACTTTGCCCACACCGCGACAGTTCCAGCAGAAAGCACTCATTGTCCCCGGTGGCGCCCGTCCAGCGGGCCCACCAACTTCAGCTCTGGTCTTGCCTTGTTTTTCTCCGACTTGGTGGTAACCTTGGTCCTCTTCAGGTCTTGTGTGGAGTTTGGGCTGGGGGGAACTGCCGGAGGTGGGAGAGCCAGAACTTGGCTATCAGTGGTCGCAAGTTCTTTCCTGGGTAAAGTAGTCTGTTCCGAGCCGCGCTCAGCTCCCCTCTTTCTGTTATATTCTGCTGCAACAATCTCTGAATCTCCATCATTCTCTGTTTCTTCGGTTGCCTTTGGATCCTCCTCGTAGACCGGCTGTGCACCATCCCTTCCCTTGCCACGACCTCCTCTACCTCCTCTTTTGCCTCCTCTACGTCCACGCCCACCGCCTGGACCAGCATCGGTACGCATCGCCCATGAGGCCCGCAGGTTTTTGAAAACCAAAGCAGCTGGAGCGTGTATTCCATCACCATGTTCCTTGAAGACATGGCCAGGACGCCCACGCACAGCACACCAGTCCAGGAGTTTTTCGTACTTCACCAAGTAAATCTGGCGCTGCCCATCCGTGATCATCGAGACCGCATTTTTGAGCGGTTTGAAGACGTCGATCTGCACCCACACGCGGTAGAAGTTGCCAGCAAAATCTTGTGTTTGGGTTTCAGTAAACAACACCTTTCCCACCTTGCCGGCCAGAGCTTCCACCAGATGGGCGTACTTGTCAGGGACACCATGGATTTGAATCCATATGTCTAAAGTATCCAGAGCTACCTTAGATGGTTTAGTGATTCCATCGTAGGGGGAGAGGATGACTGTGTTTCCCCTGAAGTTCCACGGTCCATCCGTCGTCACCCGTTCCCAATCCCCCAGGCAGAAAAAACTGAACGGTGTAGAGATTGTCCTCAAGGGGGCGGAACTTGCAATCATGAGCTAGAACCCAAGCCTATCGCATGTTCTTGAAAAAAACCAATACTGGCTATATGGCTTGTCTATATGCACACCGACCACTGCCACCCACCTTGCCGCCTCCGGCGGCGCCTCTTGTTCATCATAGACGACGTCGTCCAGGTCCTCCTCCCGGAGTCCCAGCTCCGACATCATCTTTGCCAAGTCACCAGTGGAGTTTGATTCGGACGCTTCTGACGCCCCCGATCCATACCCTGCCATCGCTGCTTGAACCCTAACCCGACGTAGATCAATCGGGTGTTGCAAGAAACCCTAACTCCCGTCTCGCTCCAGGGAATCGATCAAGGCCGGGCAACGATAGAGGATCGTCCCTTAATCAGCCTGAATCTATCCCATGTTTGATCGGGGGAGGGAAGGATAAAATCTCGACGGCGGCGAAAAATCGCCTCGGGAGAAATACTAAACCCTAACGAGAGGGAAACCAAAAGGGATACGCAACAGTTTACTATGCTGATCCCACGAGCCAGCTCTGTGCCTGTGCGATGAAGTTCCATGATGAAGGGGAAGCCTCTTTCTACTTCTACCTTGAGAATGTGGTCATCTATGAAGGCCATGTTTATGCGCTCAATGTTGAAGGAACTATATCCAAGATCGTCAGGGTGGGCGGCCACTGGTACATGGGGCCAATAATAGAGACCCACATGAAGGACAGTCGGATTTATCTGGTGGAGTCTGCCGGAAAACTGCTGCTTGTTAAAGAGGGACCCCAAAACGTTGAGGTTTTCAGTGTCGACGTCGAGGGGAAGCGGTTCGAACAAGTCGAAAACATTGGCAGCCAGGCACTCTTCCTTCGTTGCCACAAGTGTGTGTCAGTTGATGCCGATAAGCTGCCTTCTATTGACGACAACTGCATCTATAGCGCCTTTGCTGGGTTCAAGCGTTTTACCTATGAAGACAGATATGACGTCCTGCTTGAAGGCATGTATGTCAGGCACGACCTCAGCGACGGCACGAAAGAGTACATCAGCAGCGCTCAGGTGACTGAATATGATGATTACGATGACATTGATATCATTGACGAAGGCCCTTTCAACCTTGCTCAGGTTCTCCTCACGCCCTATCCAAAAGTGAAAGCGCAGCTGGTCCACGAAACTGGACCTGTCCGTCTTTATTAGTATATATATGTATATATACTTCTACCTGCTTCTAATGTTCTGCTACTACGCTTGCAACCTCCAGGCTTCTTACCGTCATGGATGGAATAAATATTTAAAATGGAGTTGAATTATTTTGCCACCAGTTTTCCTTCTCACTAGACAGAACCTCGTTGCGCACCAAGTTGATGCATCTGTTGGCTGCTAATGCTCTAAGGTGACACACCGTGCACTTGTTAGTGGCATCCTTCTATTTTGCCTCTTCATCCATATCTTGTGACTTGCTATGGTCGGATGTGCCCTGATATTGTTTGTCTAACGGATCTGGTGCTGCTTTTGTTGCATTGTTGATGTGCGCGACTTCTGCGTGCAAAATATTTTCGGTAACCTGCTTGATACAGTTTTCTCAGTGAATGCGTCGACTCTGTGGAAAGGCTTGAATATGGGCTGGAATTGTTGAAGAAAGGTGTGATATGGCGTATAGGCAATGGGCAATTGGTGAGAACATGGCGAGATCCCTGGATTCCTGGAGGTATATCTTATAGACCGATCACACCTAAAGGCACATGCAGTATAAATTATGTTTGTGATTTTCTTGATGAACATGGGGCGTGGAGGTCCCAACTTTTATTACAGTATTTCTGGCCGACGGATGTTATGGAAATTCTGAAAATCTGTACATCATAAGGCAGCAGGAAGACTTTATAGCTTGGCAGCCGAAGAAAAGAGGTCTGTTTTACTATACGAAGTGCCTACCGGCTCGCGATGTGTGATCATGAGGATCAGTTTGGGGGTGGCGCTTCTAGCTCCCGCCCTGATGGGTCAAGACGACTATGGAGCCTTATTTGGCAAGCCAGAGTTGAACAGAAAATGAAAATTAACATGTGGAAGCCATGCTCGGTAGCGTTAGCAATAAAATAAAATAAAATGATACATCATTTGCAGACGAGTACGATTTGTACGTTATGTGGGAAGGAGGATGAATCATCATTTCATGCGTTAATACCATGTGATTATGTGGTGGATCTTTGGGATGGTATGCGCCAGCTGTGGCTACTATGTGAGGTCGGGCAAGACTGGTTGCTTCATCTCCTTGATAGCTGTGACCATGTCACAAGGGGCGGGATAATCTATATACCTACTAATAAAGCACGGAGTGCTTCTGTCCTTTCACCGTCTTGTTATTTAAAAAAACTTTATGTTTTTAACTTAACCAGCAGTACATGTTTAGCTCATTGCATTATCTTAGAAAACCCTATGACGTTTCAGGTCCATATTTGAGTCAGACGAATAATTTTTTGTTTTAATAGAAAACCCCCTAACTTTTTGGTTAATCAATCCGTATCTTATCTAAAACAAAATTATCCATATCTTTTAAACCGTAACTTCGATTTTAACATGTTATATATAAAATTTGATTAGAAAAATTTGTAGAATCTAAATATAATATTATTTTTAGATGTTAAGTATATATAAAATATTATTTTTGGTGCAAATTTAGTGCATGACCCTTTTTTTGTACCGACGGCGATTCAAATTTCAAATAAACACCAATTAAAATCAGATTTAGATGAAAGAAAACATCAATAACCACGCATATACACCTCTAGAAAATCTAGAGAGAGAGAGAGAGAGAGAGAGAGAGAGAGAGAGTTGTGAACACTGAGGCCACCGTCGGCAATACAAATGTGATGCCATGTGAAAATAATGGACATGGACCTATTAAGATCTTGAGACATGGTTATTGGGCTCTATTGCTAGTCTTGTTAATTTGGCGTATATGCATGGCTACACAGACAACCCCCATGTACTAAGGAATTCTTGCCTCCAGACAATTTTTTACCCTTGCAAAAAAAATGGTGAACTCCTTGGGAGCATCCGCAAGGTTCACTTTTTTTGGACTGGGAGCACGGTCTCAGCATCCGCCATATGTCACGTGTTGGGCGCTCCCTTCGGAATTTTGTTATTTTGTTTTTCTGTACGTGTTTTTGGCTTTTAGATGATTTTTCGACTTTTCCCTAGTTTTCCTCAGGTTTGGACCAAAAACAAATGAAATTTTGCACGTAAAAACATGTGTTCATTTCTCCCGCAAGAGGCACAAATTTAGTTCTTGTGGAGGCATAGATTTTTTTTGGGAGCCGTGTCTCTCGAAAAAGGGGAAAAAATTCTACTCCGAGAGACACAAATTTAGTTCTCGTGGAGGCACATATTTGCTTCTACAACAGGCCAATCGTGCCCCTCGGAAAAGAAAATAGAACGCGTTATTTTCTTCTGCGAGAGGCACAAATTTACTTCTCGTGACGTCACGGATTTGCTTCCATGAGAGGCGCAGTCGCGCCTCTTGAAAAAGAAAAAAGAACATGTTTTATTCCTTCCGCAAGAGGCACAGATTTACTTCTCGTGTAGCTAGGCACCGACTTGCTTCCGCAAGAGGGACGGTCGTGCCTCTCAAAAAAGGAAAAAATACATATAGTTTTTTTTTCATTTTGCGAGAGGTACAAATTAATTCTCGTGGAGACACAGAATTGCTTCCGCGAGAGACACAGTTGTACCTCTCAGAAAAGGGAAAAAACTCCGTGAGAGGTACATATTTACTTCTCATTAAGGCACGAATTTGCTTCCACAAGTGCTTCTCGGAGAAGGAAAGAAAAACGCGTCCGGTTTGGTTTTTTCGTCCTGTTTTTTTTCATGAAAAACAGTTTTACGAAACATATTAACATGAGATCTAGTTTTGAATATCCCAACGCGGTGAATCCAATGATAAAAGCGGTTCGAGGTTTGGACGCGCGGTTTAAGAGATAACACATTTTGAATAAAGGAATCAACGAAAAACGAAAAAAAACTCACAGGTTGCGCACATGCAGTGCGTCACTTGTCGCAACCTGAGAAGGTGGGAATGACCTTTGCAAAGGGTACTTATTGATTAGTGATTTCCCTGATTGTATTTTTAGAAGAAGTGATTTCGCTGAAATTAGGCATGAATTGTGACTCAGGCCGCCACACACACATGATAGCCCAAATAAGTGAATACTATCAGGCCCAAATAAGTCAATACGCAGTTACGCACTCAGCCCAACCCCGACCATCTAGAAGGTCTAGCCAAACTCCCCATGGCCGAGTTTCTTCTTTTCCTAGTTCCCATCAAAGATCCAGCCGCCGCCTGTTGCAGCAGTTTGAGGCGCTCGTGGAGATTCGTCCGCGATGACGCAATGGCTTTCGCTTCCGCCGGAGCTTGTCGAACACATCGCCAAGTGCGTCCTCTCCACCATCGGCGTTGACAACTACATAGACATGAGGGACCGTCTGCACCAGCTGGCGCTCTGCCATCCCCAAGCCATCACCAACCGTAGCCTTTTTCTACTTCTACCATGATTATGGGAAAGTGGCCGTCTACGCAGGCAACGTTTATCTGCTCAATGATCAAGGTACTTTATGCAAGATTGTCCGGACCGGCGGCCAGTGGTACGAGGAGCCAATAATAGAGACGCATATGCAGGATAGCTGTATTTATTTGAGGCAGTCTTCTGCCGGAAAACTGCTGCTTGTTAAAGTGATGGTACATGAAGACGCATATGCAGTCTGCCGGGAAGACGATGAAGTTTTCTGTTTCGACCTCGAGCGGAAGCTGTTTGAACCAGTGAAAAAACAGCGGCATCTATAGCGCCTTTGCTGGATTCAGGCGTTTTACACAGAGCTTGATGGCATGAAAAGTATCTTGTCCAGCCAGTAGACTGTAGACAGGTTTAGTTTTGTAGATTCAGTAGACTGTAGACACATGGAGTACTTACTACTGTTACTTGCTTCATTGTGCTGCAACGCTTGCAACCTCTAAGGCTTCTTAGCATCATGGATGTTGGAAAAAATATGTAAAATGGAATTGAATTATTTGGTCACCAGTTTTCTTTCTCACTCGACAGAATGTCGTTGCTGTGAACCAAGTTGCCGCAGCTGTTGGCTGCTGATGCTCAAAGCTGGCTAAGCTATGGCTGCTGGGGTGAATTTGAAGTGTTAGGCGTCGGTGCTTTCTTGGCTGAGACGTGTTGCCTAAGCTTTGAGTTTCTTCTATTTTTTAAAATTTTCTACTGCTTATGTTGGGGATGTCTTGCACTATTGGGAATTTTTCTACTGCTTATATTGGTTTTGCTACTAGAAATATCTCAATCTTGTTTCCACCGCCGACCGCTTCTTCCTTTTTTTCTTCTTTCTCTTCCCGCCGCACCTTCTCTCCCTAGTCCCTATCCTGTTTTCAATTCAAAAAGTACCCACCGTGCGGCCCCTTCTCCTCTCCTCTCCATCGCAGCCGTACCGACATGTAGGCAGCCCTCGTTTCCTCTCCTTCTGCTCACATCATGGCAACGTTCGGCATGGTCGGGCCTCCTTGATCAGGTCATCGACGGCTTCTGGAACTCCTGACGGTGATCTTGCCCAGGAGATCTGGATCGAACAGTATCCGGTCGTGTGCGTCCAGATCAGCATAGGTTCTAAGGGCGCAGCGCGAAGCTCTGGAGTTTGTTGATACCATGGGATATGTCGGCCTCTCGATTTGTATGGAATAGACAACGATATAAAAGGTCATGGTGGCTGAGATCGGAGGATTAGTTAGTCGGATAGGACCTTATGGCAATGGAGTCTGCCAGGTGTTTGATAACTCTCAGAAGCAGCACAGATAAGTGGGGGCGGTATGATTGCAAGATATTATTTTTGGTGGTGCTCTTTGGGTGCTGAGTACTGATTTTCATGGTGAAAGCCTAAGGTTTGACCTCCATTGATTGTAACTGGCAATTGCCTTGCTGAAAAAATTGTTTTGAGAGCTCATACTTCCTTCAGGGTGAAAACATAAGATCTTGGATCGGGCAACGACGGCGCTTGTGCACTGTTTCCTTTTTGAAGGCGTTGTTTTTGGAGATATCTTATGTTTTTCGGGTGTTGTATTTAGTTGTGGTTGGTGTGCTACTGCTGAGAGGAGTCGATCGCCATGGCGAGACCTTTGTTTTTTTTTTCTTTGACTGTGTATTCTAGATGTCTTGTGACATCTTTTAGGTGTAGAGGCTGCGTGTAATTTATAACGGTGCAGTTTTAATATATTCCCCTTTTCAAAAAATGTGGTCTAGGGCTTCGCCACCAATTTCCCGGCCTGGAACCGCTGGTGGAGAAGCTCGCATCCCTGTTGTCCTGAGGCCTCGTGCTGACCTTCTCCGCCTTTCACCGTGCTAGCTTCGACCAGGTCTTCCTTTACATCGCCTAGCCGCTGCTCCCTTCTAGTCATTTCTATTTCGCCCCTTCATCCATGTGTTCCAGTCTATTGACTTTGCTATGATCGGATGTGCCCTAATATTGGTTGTTTAATGGATCTGATGCTGCTTTTGTTGCATTGTTCATGTGATCATGGTTTCGAGACAGAAAACTTCATCATCGTTGTAAGCCACATTGAAGGCACCTCATGCAACCTTTCTATGTGAAGAAACAGCAACGTCACGAAAGGAGGAGCTGACAGCAATTACATAAATAAGTTAGGGAACACTCTATGTTCAGCAACGAAATAAGAGCCCCCAGGAAAACAAGGGAGTACCTAGAACTCATCTAGATGAGATATAATTTGGTCTCATTCACTTTGAAAACAAGAATAGATACAACACACATCTTATAGCATCACATCCAATGGCTATAAAAGGTGAATGAGACCAAATTATATCTCATCTAGATGAGTTCTAGCAAAACTGGGAAAACAATGTCGGGCAGAGTACAACCCAGCAAAGTAGACATGCAGTTCTGTATCAATTCCAATTTATTGCAAAGAAGAAAGTGCTTCCAACTTCCCTGTTCAGCTTCATTACCCAGCCTTGCTTTCTGTGAAAAGAATTAGTAGCCGCTAACAGAAGGAGCTTTGTTCCCTTGCATATCAGCTTTTGAAGTTTTTGCTTCGGCAAGTCTAGGTTTACCAACGAAACATTTAAGCCATACATGAAACATACAAAATCTGGCAGATACATCTCTCAGATGGAACGCACACAAAACTACTACCCTGATATATTTGGCCATAGGATAAGTAAAGAAAATATGGTCAATACTTCCTACACAACTCCTCTAACATTTCCCTTGGATAAAATTCCACTAACATTAATGTTCTTACTATGACACAAATCATAAAGATAAGCCACGCATACTTGGAGGAGAAAATTTATCAACGATCAACAAATCCTCCCAGAATACCTCCCTTTCACCATTCCCAACTCTCACTTTGCAAAAAGGGGAAGAAAATACTTGGACCCAAATTGTTAGCTAGGAAGCCATTTATAACAGCAAAAAAAAATCCATCCAACCCAAATTTAGTAAGCCTTTCTGTCCACAGCCGAGATATATAGCAGGGCAAAGATTGTTTGAGGGGAACAAATGTGAACTTGGAGATAAGCTTTGCTTCATCAGTCTCCCTTTAAAATTTAGTCACTGTTTGCTTCACGTCCAAGTGAGTCCAGGTAAGAAAATAGGAGTAATGTCAGAAAGAAAACTACTCCCTCCGTCCAATAATATAAAACACTTTTTTTACATTACAATAGTGTCAAAAAAACGTCTTACAATATGGGGCGAAAAAACGTCATACAATATGGGGCGGATGGAGAATTTTTTGCATTAAGAAGCACAACTCCCGATATTCAGTAATAAAATAAAATCAGATCAGTACAAGAAAAACACAGGAGCAGACAAAGGTGGAGTCTGGGTGAACTCCAAAATCTACACTTACGACTACTAGTGAACAGAAACAGCACCAGATGTGTTACAAAAAGCTACAAAAACTAGGGCACATCATGCCACAACGACAGCAGGGCACACGAGGGGGTAAAACAGATAGAATGCCCAATAATTCTTCAGGTGCAAATGCGCTGGTCTGAAGCATGTCGCATGTCAATGGGTTCAGGAGACGAACGGCATGCGGGCGCTCCCTGTCCCGGAGAAAGAGGAGACCGTCGGCTGCACGTATGAGAATGTAGTCACGGAGCGCCGGGAGGCGCAGGCGGCGGAAGCGCCTTGAGGGGAGGTTGAAGAGGAGGGGCCGGCCTTCGTCGTCTTCTTCTCCGTCAACCACGACCCACTGCCATGGCCGGAAACGGAGATCGGTGACCGCGGCGTGAGGAGATGGCTTGGCGACGGCAGAGCGCCAGTTTTGGCAGACGGCCCTCACGGCCATGTACTCGTCGACGCCACTGGTGGAGAGGGCGTAGTCCGCGATGAGCTGGACGAGGTCCGGCGGAAGCGACGCCCATTACGCCGCCATGGGAGTCGCGCTCCACCTCGCTAGCCGCATCAGCGATGCCGTCGTCCTCGACAAAGACCTCGAGCATGCCGCCAGATCCCACCACGTCGCCATGTGGTGGCCACGGGTGGATCTCCACGAGTTGCCAATGGCGGCGATGGAGCGATGGATTTGGGAGAGAAAGGACGGAGAGGGGCGGCACTAGATGGCAGAGAAGCTCGGTCACCGGGGATGTGGGGCTTGGGCTTGGGCCGGGCGCAATCCTTGAGACTCGTTACATATTTTTTTTTCTGAGACTACAAACAGAAAGGGTTCAACTCAAAAAAAAGAGAACCATAATGGGAGTTATAAAGTCCATCAGGTTCCAATTTGGATGATATGTTCTTATCATTTGGAATTAGGAAGGTGTTTGAGTCATGAGAAGCAACACACTCGTAAATGTAATGAGGAGTGCAATGCTATTGTAATTTGTAAACGTAATCGGACAAAACTCAAAATTGTTTGGTAGCAATTATAACGTGAACCAATTCCAAAAGGAGCGATGACAACAGTGCACCTCGCCTCCGTGCGCTCCAAGAGGAGAGAGTCGGGGTGGCGTGTGGCAAGTACACACCCCTGGGCGTCGACTAACAGTCATAGAGCTTTGCTTGCACAGGCTCCGAGGGTGGGGCGGCAAGGACGCCTGCTAGTACTTCTGGTGTTCCGCTTGTATGGGATCCAGCCGGTAACATAGAGGCGAGGCTAACTAAACAAGATTTCACGTATCTGTCACTGTCACTGTCACCCGCGTAAAATAGGCTACGTTACTAACTAATGTTTTCCAATACCATCAACAAATGTTTTCACATCCAGAGTAGAATACAGGGATAACAACATATCATTCATCTGAGCAAAGGCGTAGCTAGAATATCTCCACGTCCAGGGCTGTCTTCGTTGCTACAGTGTTTTCCACTCCACGCCCCAGGCCATGGCCCAGGTAGCCTGGGGCCTGACTACGCCACTGCATCTGAGCGGTGACCCGTTGGTGCACTTTAGAAGTTAGGTCCTAGTCTATTTCATGAACTTCCGACGAAAATAGGTTAGTAAAAAATCATAAAGGTTTAGCGCATCGGTACCTTCGAGCCAAGTCCCCTGATCATTCTTGAGCAAAGTAATTATATTTCTTTCCGTCCTCGCCGAAGCAAACCTGTGTAAAAGTTCCATATTTTGTCTTTGTTCTTCAACCAATTGACCAAGGATCTCTAGAGCCAATGGATTTCTCTGAATTCCAAGAGCTCAACCAATTCTTCTCTTCATGTCTGTCTAATCATACATATGGAGAGGCCCTATATGCCACTTCGTGCGGCAACTACGGTCCTCCACACAGGGCGCCTCCCCACCCCCCGATTGGGGCGACCCATTTGCAGTTCGGGCAGTGAAAGTCCCAAAAACAATGAGCATGCGAGGGATCAAACACAGGAACTCCCGCTTGTGCGGACATGGCTACTGACTTGAAATAATGACTTTGTTGGCTAATAGGCATCGCAGAACATTAAAAACTATCATCAAGGAGACACCTAAGACATATTTTGAAACTTCAAAACACCTTTTTTAAAGGGAATATTATTTCCCGTTGACGGGATATGGGGAGGAGGCCGAAATTTTTGTCAGACCCGAATTTCAAACAAGAAGGATCGTAAAGGCTCACCACATCATCTCGGACTACTGTGGAACCGCAACATGCATGTGATGCAAGAGTAGCAATACATATAGCGTACACGGTGCATGCTGCAAAATGCTGGCTCATTGGGGATTGATCTGTGGGAGATCCGAATGGACCGATGAGCATTGAGCATCATGAAACCATTCTGATATGCGTAGGATGATGCATGTGCCTTCCCATGTGCCAGTTAACTTGTAGGGTTAAAGCGTTTGATCCGTGTGATACAACGAGCGATCTATTCGTCGTAGGCAGGCCCAACAAAACTTTATGTGTGTCGCCCGTTGGATGTGCACAGACGGCTGTGATTGACCGAAAATGGTATCGATCCGTGGGTTACGGCGAATGAGAGAGCAGCACCCCTTTGCACCAATCGCTCACCGTACCAAAACATGAATGATGTCAACTCCTCGATCCGCGTGAAGGAAAACACTCTATACTGCACGAGACACGAAGCGACCAATAAAAGCATGAGTGTGATCTAAACTTGCACGGAACAATCCAGTCCTCGCGTGCAGATGGGATCAATCCTATATCCAACGGTGGCGCTGCTCTCTCCCATGGATTGATCCGTGGGAGATGTGTAGGAACCAATCAGATGTGGACATGTGATAGCCCAGCAATCAGTTTTTTTTGGGGGGTAGCCCAACAATCAGATGAGAAATCAATCAATCCCCCACCCCACCCACCCACCCACCCACATCGGCCCGCTCTCTCTCGATTCACTTGAGAGCGAGAGGACGGAACCCTCCTCCCCTCCCCCCACCTCGCCGCCACCGCCTCCCTCACACCCACCTCGCCGCCGGCCATGGCCCCGCCACCCACCTTCTCCCCCCTTCCCTCCCCTCATCAGAAGAGAGAGAAGGCAAGACACGATGGGGCGCGAGATCCACCAAGATGGAGCCGGTCAGGCGGCGGCTCCCAGATCCATCCGCCACGCTCGCCGTGACGACGACGACCTCGCCTCCGCCCTCCGCGTGCTTGTGCTCTTCCGACGTCTCTTCCTCAACTCAACTCTGGCAGGCAGCGGCCGCATCGACCAGATTCCTCATTGACCTCCGTCAAGGTACTCACTCGCCTATTCGGTTTGCTCCTCTTCCCTCCCCTTCCCTGACACGCTTTGCCATCCTTCCTCACGCACGCGTACTACGTGCAGGATCCTTCTCCACAACCACGCACCAGTAGCCATGGAAGGCCCGCGTGCTTCCTCTCCATGGGAGGTCAGCAACCGCCGCCATGGAAGGAAGGCCTGGAGCTCGTCAAGGTTTTGAGTTGGCCGCCCAACTCCTTCCCTACTGATTAACTTGTGTTAGTTTCTTCATAGTTCGTCTTACGTGATGTGGGTCAATTCGGCAAGTTTGTCTCCGTGTATACTACTAGTAAGTATGCACGTGCAACTCACGTACCGTCAAGGAGTCAATGTTCGCTCTCTCCTAACCTCTCCCGCTAAGGGGATAAGGGCGGCGACAATTTGCCCATTCCTGATGTTCAGTTTTTTTACAATTGTCAGGAGGTTGAGTTTATGCATCACTTTCCCCTGTCATATTGCTGGACCTTCCAAAATGAAGATGAAAATTACATGATTCGACTCCATCAGAACATAAATACCAGTGCATCCTAGTATGGTTGATCAATTGCCTTGGAACTTATCTGGAATGGACAGTCAAAGACTCAAAGTGATGGTCCTGAGGGCATGTTGAGAACATCTTGGCATATATGTTAAAGAAGAAACAATAACAAAGTTCATACGAAGTGTGTTAATGACCTTAAGATAAATACGAATTACCTTTCACGAATAACTTTGAAACCTCAATTCTCTGATTTGAAACCACAGTCACCCACACTTACAGTCTTCTCAAGCATTTCAATGATACTTCGTGCCAAGCGAAACATCACAATAGCGCTTGAAAAAGGAAGGTAGCTAAGAAACAGAAAATGAGTTAATCAGTACTCTCATATTACTCTAGAAAGTAGCATTCTTTCAATATCCGAAATTGCAAACCGTCGATAATTTAGTACGATTGACACATTTTCTGAGGATGAGACTAATGTGTCATCTACTCTTTCATATCCCGCAAAATTACTAAATACAAAGAGATTGTTTGCATACGAACACTAAATTTCTACTAAAATATAATGGCTGAAACTTTACTTTGAAATACAATGCTCGAATGTAGCAAAAACTCATTTCCTCTTTTTCTGAGAACATGGAGAACTGCGTATATGAATATATTAAGAAGAAAATGGTATATCCACCTAATGAAGAACATGTAGGATTGGACACAGAAAAACTATTAGCTCTGTACATAATACAAAGACACCTCATTGAGAAATGCCTCGTTCATCGCTCATTATAAAAATGATTAACTTAATTATATCTTAGCAACCAATAGCATTGTACGAAAGTATTTTGAGATTGGTGCTTATAACTTCTCAGAATTTACATAAACTAACATCATTCATAGGTTTGTACTTGGACGATAGGTACACATAAACTAACATGTGTTCATTTAAGAAATACATATCCAAACTTTTTTGGGGGTAGCAAGAATCGAATTGATCAACTGATCTCCACGGCCATATTCATCTGCTCTTATATATGGGGCAAATTCTAGAATAACAGCAAGCAAGGGACACAAATATAGTAAAAATCTATTAGATTTAATCTCACAAACGAATCAAAGATGAAATTGCTATTTCAAACTGTCAAATGGACGCAAGCAAACAAAACTGCACTCGAACTGAATATAGTGGCTGAACAGTACTATAAATGAAGACTGCATGGGAGCCCTAACCTCGGAGTGTGAGAGCAAGTAATGTAGTTATTTTGCCACGCATGGTCACAATTGACATTCAGTGATCCATTGTACGTATTGTCACAGTATTTGGCAAAAAGCAAAGAGAACTTTATACTTCCGTTGAACATAATAACCAATTTTGTGGAATAGCAAGAAAATATCAATCTAGAAGCAAGCAAAATCACATTCATCCAATAGATAAAAATGTTACGCCGATAGGACTTCCTTGGATCATTATTTGGATCCTACCATATTGCAATTGAAAATAGTGACACATCACCTTATTAATTCTTATACATCAAGTAAAGCTTTGACTTATACTTTCAGAAAATAACCAAAAAAAAAGCTGAAAATCATAAATTAGATTTACCTGTTCTGGAAGAAGTTACAAATTTGCTAACTAAAGCCATGGTGCCCATGTTCCTTTGACCACATCACATCTTTATTTTTCTAAAATAACTGTAACTATTCCCCAGAATCAGAGTTTATTTTTCTAAAAGAACTGTAACTATTCCCCAGAATCAGAGTTTATTTTTCTAAAAGAACTGTAACTATTCTGAGTTCCTTTGACCACTGCCCATGTTTATTTTTCTAAAGAGGCAAGATCGTCCGCAACTCCGCCAAGGAGCAGGACCAACCGATCTGCATTATTCCCTGCTCCAACTTCGAAATCTAAAAATCAGAATCCTCAATAAAAATCCCCAGAATCAGAAATCACAACTCAACTGAGTTTTTCTGTTCATAAACGGACAGTGGAACTACACGATCGATGGCCAAAACCATGATTTCAGATAATCTAATCCAACACCGTTCTCATTGAGAAAATAATATACCTGCGAGATCTACAACGGCGGCAATCTATTCTGGGTCCCCGGCGCGATTTTTCCTTTTTTTTCAGATCGCTGCGCCAAGAAACGGCGGCGGCGTTGCTTCCCTATTTGACGCGAGAAGACGGTGGAGCAGCGCGAGCTCGCGACGGCAGCTCGCAGTCTACAACCCGATTTTGAACATTGTGTAACGAAGGGTAAGGAACAGTCCGACCAATCTTCTTCTTTTCAAAGAGAGGGAACACAAATCAATCTTCAATCAAGGAGAACACTCCACAAATCAGCGACCCAATCAAAGGATTGCAACAACAAAACGATCAGAAAGGAAGGAACTCAGCGGAAAATGAGCATTGTGCCGCCGAGGGTTGGACTGCCTGCGGTAGCCTTCAGAGCCTGGCGGCGAGCGCCCTTGCCGTGGCAGTTCATGCGCTGGGAGGAGGGAGCTGTGGGAGGTTGACCTGGAGGCGGCGGGTGAGGGGCGACGTGGACGGCGTCCTGTAGATGGCGTTCAGGAAGCAGGACGACCCTTTTATTATCGTGCCTTTTTTTTCTATCTTGTGCGGATCTGCGGTCGAGGGATGGCAGAGTTTCGTCCGCCTCTTAAAATTGCTAAACGTACTTTGGTGAGGATTAGTTGCTATTTTAATGGTTAGATCTAAAGCGGTAGCCTAATCGTGAGGTCATAATTACGGCGTGTTATTGTGTGTACACAAGACGGAGTGCGTTTAGAAAAGATAATGTTTGCTTGTTTAATAGTAGTAGAGACTAATTCCACAAGTTGTCCGTGCAATGTGGTAATGAACTGACAAATTTTGTTGGTAATGTGCCTCTAATTACTTGTCTTCTTGCGCTAAGTTTGTTGGTAATTCGCCTCTGAATAAATAAACAGCAAGTGACTCGTTACAAGAAATTTCACCAGGAAAAAGAAAATACTTTGCACGCTATGCATTGGTTGCTTCGCTGTTTCTCTTCACAGCACATACTTGCTGGCGTTTTGCATTAGTTTGCCCGTCACAAGTAGTGAAAATAACCATTTTCCTCTTGTTTTTTTCTGGGTGCAGACCACAGTGTAGGGTTTGCCGTCCCACAAAGAACGTGGTTTAGTATTTGCCGGGGCAAAATAAAGAGTATGCGCCATTTAGTCTAGCTAGTTCCCTTAACTAGACAATGGAAATATTTTAGGTTGTTCCTAAACCCCTACTGTCTGTCTTTAAGGTACTATTAATTTTGCTTGATATACATTCCATTGGAAGATAGGATCTTCACCCCTTGTTATTTGTTTGTATCCATCGTCCCATGGTTACTGAAACTGAAGGTTCACAAGTGTCTTTCTTCATTCTGAACCTTATTCTTCATTCATACAGGAATGAAGCATTCTTTCTCCTTTTATAATGATATCATGTCAAGTTGATGGATTTTGCAACACATTACATTTGGCTGCAAACTATTGTACTCCCTCCAATCCATATTACTTGTCACTCCATTCGTTTGACCGACAAGTAATATGGATCGGAGGGAGTAGCTTGAATTGGCAACACGAATGCAGAATTTTGCTAAGGAACTAGTACCTGTTTCTGAAATATATCCAGTTGCGCGTGTGATACACGGGGATTCTATGGCTAGATTATTATTAGCGTACACTCCAAGATGTTCTTCTCCATATACCATTCACATGGTAGATTGTTGTTCTAGCACATGATTGATTATTTCTTCAACTTAGTAATATCTCTGTTCTTAGCCTGCCACTGGATCGGATTGGGTTGAAATGTTTCTATTTTATTTTGCAGATGGGAACCCTTTGGTTCGAGGTGACCGTGGAGAGCCATACATGACACCACCCAGGAAGCAAAGGGTGCAGAATTTTAAGCAATGTCACAAGGTAGTACTCTTGCCTTGTTTTTTTGTTTTCCCTATAAACTGATTCGGATCAGCTCCGTTGATTTGTTTTCTAATCTGCACACGTGTGTGTATGTGGTGTTAATTCTCGGGAAAACACATTAAGGTTATCCATCTATTAGGACAGAACCAAATTCTATCAACCTTCCTTTTGTACATCCATGTGCCTAGAGAAGGTTGGACTAATTTTCCGTCAAGACATGAAAGTATTAATTGTTTGGACAGAACTGTTTGTTTTGTGTCTGTGTGTATTTGCTGCTTTAGCGGTCGGACCCTTCCCCGGACCCTGCGCAAGCGGGAGCTACGTGCACGGGGCTGCCTTTTTTTTGTATTTGCTGCTTTAGGGCGGTGTGTAGAGCTGCTATAGGTTACATTCTTCTTGTAATATCTTCTTTCTGCTCAGGGTGGTATTGCATGGCTGAAATGTTTTGACGGAGGTACTCTTTTATATGAGCTCTACTCAGTACTTGAACCTCGTATTATGCTCTTAACTTGTATAATGCTGAGACGAATTATAATCTCTTAAAGTTGCATATGATGCTTACAAAGTAATCTCTTGACGAGTAAATATGTGAAGGTTCACAAATCACATATATTCAGTTCTGTTGTCAGTATTGTTAGACTATAGTTTAATAGCTACTCCAATTACAGTGTCCAGTTCACAAATTCAAAATCAGTTTTTCATTTTGAACACCAGGTGAAGCAGAAGCAATTTCTTGCAGAAGCGACTGGTAGAGGGATCAGGCGAGTCCTCTCTCTCTCTTTGTGAGATGGTTTGGCCAACGAGCCGTGGTCGATTGTGGTTCTGGCCATCAGGCCGATGATTGATTATGATTCCGGCCATTGAGCCAATGATAAGTGTTAGGATCTGTGGTTCTGGTCTTCCTTTCAGCATAATTGCATGCTACTGTTGTGTAACACCCACGATGCGGCTATATCTCCCACGTGTCGAAGCACGACTTAGAGGCATAACCGCATGGTGGTTTTGTCGCAAGAAGGGTCATCTTCACACAATCCCATGTAGTGAACAAGAATGGGATCAAGAGAGTTGGCTTACAATCACCACTTCACACAATACATAATTAAGATCATACATCATTCAAAATACACTCATAGACCGACTACGGTCAAATCCAAATGAAAAGAAGACAACCCCAAATGCTAGATCCCCGATCGTCCCGACTGGGCTCCGCTACTGATCATCTGGAAACGAAACATAGTAACGAACAAGGGCCTCATCAAACTCCCACTTGAGCTCGGTTGCGCCATCTACGCCGGTATCCTCGGCACCTGCATCTGTTTTGGTAGAATCTGTGAGTCACGAGGACTCAGCAATCTCACACCCGCGAGATCAAGACTATTTAAGCTCATAGGTAGGAAAAGGGGTAATATGGTGGAGCTGCAGCAAGCACTAAGCATATATGATGGCTAACATACGCAAGTGAGAGCGAGAAAAGAAGCAACGCATCGGTCGAGAAGCTAGAAGTGATCAAGAAGTGATCCTGAAACTACTTACGTCAAGCATAACTCAAACCGTGTTCACTTCCCGGACTCCGCCGAGAAGAGACCATCACGGCTACACACGCTGTTGATGCATTTTAATGAAGTCAAGTGTCAAGTTATCTACAACCGGACATTAACAAATTCCCATCTGCCTCGTAACCGCGGGCATGGCTTTCGAAAGATAATATACCCTGCAGGGGTGTCCCAACTTAGCCCATCACAAGCTCTCACGGTCAACGAAGGATATACCTTCTCCCGGGAAGACCCGATCAGTCTCGGAATCCCGGTTCGCAAGACATTTCGACAATGGTAAAACAAGACCAGCAAAGCCGCCCGATGTGCCGACAAATCCCGATAGGAGTCGCACGTATCTCGTTCTCAGGGCACACCGGATGGGCAAGACGTCGGGTTGGTATAGACCCTGGTTGCCCAGGGGACGCCGGACATCGCCCAGGTTGGACCAGCACTCGAAGGAGCACTGG
>NC_041385.1:827921376-827923671 GCF_002162155.2 Triticum dicoccoides
AAGATGACCCTCGGGCTCGCGAAAACCCAAGGGAAAAAGGCTTAGGTGGAAAATGGTAAAACCAAGTTTGGGCCTTGTTGGAGGAGTTTTATTCAAACCGAACTGTCAAGGGGGTCCCATAAATCATCCAACCGCGTAAGGAACGCAAAATCAAGGAACATAACACCGGTATGACGGAAACTAGGGCGGCAAGAGTGGAACAAGTCACCAAGCATAAGGCCGAGCCTTCCACCCTTTACCAAGTATATAAGGTGCATTAATTAAACAAGAGATATTGTGATGTCCCAAAATATCCATGTTCTGACCAGGAACAAACTTCATCTTCACCTGCAACTAACAACGCTATAAGAGGGGCTGAGCAAAAGCGGTGACATAGCCGAACAACGGTTTGCTAGGACATGATGGTTAGAGGTTTGACATGGCAATAGGGAGGCATGATAAATAGTGGCAGGTAGAGCTAACATAGCGACAGAGCGAGCAACTAGCAAAGCAAAGATAGAAGTGATATCGAAGGTATGGTCATCTTGCCTGCAAAGTTCTCAGAGTTGTCGAAGGCTTGATCCTCGTTAGCGTACTCAACAGGTTCCTCATGCACGTACTCGTCTCCCGGCTCTACCCAAAGCAAGAATACAAGCAATGGAACACAATAAATCACGGTGCAATGCACAAGCAACATGATGCAATACATGTCATGATATGCGAGATGTGATATGCAATGCGTATGCGTGCTCTGGGAGGAAAAATGATGAACAAGGCATCAACTTGGCAAACCAAGTATGCCTCTGGAAAGATGAGATGATTTCGGTTGAAATCGATATAAGGATCATCGGGAATGGATGCACGGTTTGCAAATGGCAAGCAAAACAAGAATGGCACAAATCTGCGATTAATAGCACGATGCTACTTAGCATGCAACAAGAAACTATGCTACAGCACCCCAACATACAAACAAAGCATATGACAGTGATCTACAGGAGATTCTTAACAAAAGAGGAACACTGAGCTACGGCTAAATCACACCACAACAGGTTCAAGCAAGCATGGCGAAAGTGCAAAAGTTATCAGCTAGGACAAGGCATAAACAGCATCACGAAGCAATGTTCAGAGCAAGTTATCAACATACTACAAGAACTTATAATAGCAAAACAAGACATGGCATGATTCTACTCAAAGCATAGATCAAAATTCCCTTAGTGACCATGAGCCAAAAAGGACCAGAAGATATGATGGCACCCATGTAAACATAGCAAGTTTCGTTAACAGATTCAGCAAACAGAGCATGACATTGACAGAATTATGAAGGCATCTTCGCGAGCTCGATGCACTCAATATAGAGCATTTCATTATAAACTAAGCATACATCCATCAAGAAGACATGGCATGGAAGCTATACATGGCAAGAACAACATCATAGCATACACGGATCAACTACAACAACCTTGGCAAAATTGAATAACATGTAAACAATCTGCCAGGAAACATTTTGTAGCCAAAGTAGAGAACGAAAATGACATGCTAGACTACTCAATAATTGCAACCAGCGGCACGGATGGATAGATCATAACCATATGTTCAAAACACCCTTACTGAAGTATCTCAAAATATGCGTGGATCTCTCTGTAGCATCATGTTTACATGACATCAAAATAACAGTAGAACATGGACTAAAATCAGCAACATCACGAGGCCTAGTTTGCATGCTTTTTCTAGTCACCACATTGATCACAAAAATACATGGTAAGCACCTCTGTAAAGATGGCATGGCATAGTTAAAAACACATGTAGGGCTCAAGTACATAAGATGCACACATCATTCATGGCAAAAATGACAAAAGTGCATTTTCTGATAAGAATCAGAAACTGACATCACATAGCCCTCTTCCAACAGCATTTCGGGCATCAAGATGAGCTCAAATGAAAATGATGCAATGAGATGAAATGATGTACTCTTCGGGCGAACAATTCGGTATGCTACACGCCCAAAACGGAGCCACAGATGCAATGTTATGACAAGAAGAACAGGGCATGATAATTATGCAGACTTAGCGAAAAACAGAGTCAACCTAGGGTTCTTCTCCAGATCGGACCTGGATCCGGGCGCGGACGTCGAGGCACGCCAGAATAGGAGCTCGGGGAGGAGGAAGACGGCCGGGGCGGCCGGATCCGGCGGAGGCCGGCGCGGGCGGAGGCGGGGCCTGGCGGCAAGCTCCGGTGGCGCGGGCGGTGGCGGGGCCTGGCGGCGAACTCCGGTGGTGCGGGCGGCGGTGGGGCCTGGCGGCGAACTCCGGTGGCGCG
>NC_041385.1:827924109-827938279 GCF_002162155.2 Triticum dicoccoides
CGAATCGGACACGTCCGGCGGCGGGGAGAGGAGCGGGACTAGGGTTAGGGTGGATTTGATCCAGAAATTTCGGGGAGGGGAGGTTATATTTATAGGTAGAGGGAGCTAGGAGGCTCCAAATGGGGTGCGGTTTTCGCCCACACGATCGTGATCCGACGACGGAGAGCATGGAAGTGACTTAGATGGGTTATTGGGCTGTTTTGGAGGGGTGTTGGGCTGCAACTCAAAAGAGGCCTTTGCGGTTATGCGGTTAACCGTTGGAGTATCAAACAACCTCCAAATGGCACGAAACTTGACAGGCGGTCTGCCGGTGCTATACCAAGGCCACTTGGCAAGACTCGGTCCATTCCGAGAACGTTTAACACCCGCACACGGAAAGAGACAAGAGGGGTGTGCCGGTGCATGTGGGAGTGCCGGATTGCAAAACGGACAACAGGAAAAATGCTCGGATGCATGAGACGAACATGTATGCAAATGAGATGCACATGATAACATGATATGAGATGCATGACATGAATAAAATGCAAAACAAAAGACAAAAGCCCAACCACGAAGGGAATATCATATCACATAGCCGAAAATGGCAAGAGTTGGAATTACAAAGATGGAAAGTTACATCCGGGGTGTTACATGTTGCTATAGGGTTTGGTAATGGCCCATGTAGTTGATCAGGGATGGTCTCTTCTTGAACATAGCAATCTATTAACATGTTAACAAAATAAATGGTAATCCATGCATTTAGTTGACGTCGAGATGCTGTGCAGAACTAGTTCATTTCACATGCATTTTAGGCTGTTGGATGATGTGTAGTTGTCCACCTGGAGTCAAATATTGTCTACATGTTCCTTTGCATGTCATATTCTTGTATTTTTATTGGTTTTCTTCCATCATATTCTTTCCCTGGGCATCTTTAATGATCTTTGCTTTGTAGAGATTTGGATGAAAAGAGTGATATTCAGAGCCCCTATAATCCTTTTTGTTTTCCTTGCAGCGGTAGAACTTTTGTGCCAGCATGGAGTTTTTGATGGTGATCCTACCGTGGTTTCATCTTTCATGCATTTGTCCTGTGCACGCAGTTGTCGGCGTGACCTGGTGGTCATCATCGTCATGGTATGCGACTTTGTTATGTGGGTTGTTGCTGCCGTGTTGATGTCAAGCTACCTCTGGCACATGCCTGCCGTCGACACGTGTCCAAGTAGGTCAGCCCTGCCCACCCCCTCTCTCATTGTGTTGTGGTGCGTACATACTTTGGTTCAGATTTGTTACTACAAAGTATTCAAATCGGTATCTACCCTGAAACTGGGTATGTGATCTCATCTAATTACCAAGCTATCAATCTCATCTAATTACCAAGCTATCAAAGTCAATTCACCTATTTGTTTGTTATCACTGGGCGATTCCTAATCCTTACCTCCACCTTGTCATTGACACTGTGCAGTACCATGGCAGATGTTTCTTTTGTGCACTAGGCGATTCCTAATCCTTACCTCCGACCATCATCGCCGCACGCGTGTGTGATCCCTAATGCTTACATGCATCTTGTAGGCGATGTGTTTGTGTAGAGGATTTTACTCAGCATGTAGCAGGTTTGGGTGTCGTTTTTTGTCAAAACAAAATCATGTTTGTTGATATATTTTTCTGGCTGACCTGTAATGTGTTCCAATATTGTTTTCTTTTTCGGAAATTATTATGCTAAAGGAAGAACGGGTTTAGATTATTCTATGTTGCTAAAATCCTATAGCTTGCTTTTATGTAGTAGTCACTGGATGATCTTAGTACAATCTTTGTTGTAGAAAGGAGCACTGCACTATGAGTATGTCCTTTGTTAGCTCTGATTTGCCCTTTTCTGTAACACTAGCTTATAGAAGGATGAATGGTGGCAAGTAGGATTATCTCAGTAGTCAACAATCAGCACCACTATCTAAGATTGCACATTTAGGACCATGGTGGCACACAGAAAAGGAAGCTTGGTCTGGAAAAATGACCAAATGCTAGGATCAAGATTTTTTTTTTGCTACAGCATGTCCTTCTCGGGAAAGTTGTTGTCGAGAACTCGATTGATGTGTTCCTTTTTTTTCAAGAAACTCTATATACACCTTGATAGCTTCAAGGAATATAATTTTATAGTATGGACATTTGTAAGGTACAATCCGTTTGTAACTATTGGTAGTAACATGTTTATCTGTGTATCTTTGAACTTACCATTACTAGATCTAAATTTGGACATACATAGATAGCTCCAAATGTAGCCGAAATGTTTTTTTTTACTCCCCATACAATCACTGTTATTAATCCTTGTGCATAGATATCTCTAAATGCATTTGCTGCTATATCTGTCAATAGTCAATACCATAGTGAATCATTGCCACTGTTATGTAAGTTGATGTTTGAACCAAACCAGTGACTTGTTCTAACTTCTATTGTTTCTTTTATAGAACGTTGGTTTTCCCATAGAGAGACCATCTTCTAGGTTTGAACCAAACCACTGCTCTATGTTAACCTTCTTCTAGGTTTTCGGCTCTAGGATTTTCTTTGCAGGAAACTCAAATAATATAAATAGGTATATTTTCCCATGAAGATGCCCTGGTTTTAATCCAATTTTTTACATTACATGGTATGCTAAAATGGTTTGTATTTTAAAGTTTACTCCCATTTACCTGTGTGTTCTTCCATAGTAATAGAATTGATGTCGATTAGACTTCTTTGTGTTTCCTGAAATTAAATGGTTTGCCATAGAATATGAAATTTGAGTATGATGCTATGTTTTTAAAGTGTCCCTCCGCTTTGGAAAATCGACCGCTTTGGGCGCCTAGGCGTCCGAAGCGCCCGCCTAGGCGTCGCATAGGCGCCAAAGCGCCCCCCCCCCTCCCTAAGGCGGTAAGGCGTCGCCTTAAAAACATAGGTATGATGGTTGTTGAACTGGAAATAATCTAGCGAGCAATAATAAAATGAAGAATAGCTTATCATATTGCAGTGCCCTATGAGTGAATAACAGGCCAATACACTGGAAAAATGAAAATGCTTTTTTTGGATACCAAGAAAAAAAATATTTCACATACAGATTCTATTTCTAAGTTGTTTCCAATAGACTATTAGATATGGTGTTGCATGGACCTTTTTAAAATCAGCTTCTTGATTTCAATAGGTGGGATGGTGCCACAAAACTGTGATTAAATAGCTGCTGCACTAGTAGAAAACGGGCCTTTAGTCCCGGTTCTAGAACTGGGACTAAAGGGTCAGGACTAAAGGCCACCCCCCTTAATCCCGGCTGTGTTATGAACCGGGACTAAAGGCCCTCCACGTGGCCGCTATCTGGAGCTCCTCCTTTAGTACTAGCTAGTAATGATTTTTTTAAGGAGCTAGTAGTACTGATCTTACTGTTATAGACATGGATCATTGGTGTCTTCGATTACTGTCAGTGCCCACTTATTAACCCAAGCAATCGTATATTTAATTAATCAAACTGTAACTTAGTAGAACAAAATAACTAATGTACAACTGTGCATTGAATTGAGATAACTTATGCTACCTTCACTAAGTGTGCCATTCCAACAAATAATTGCCCAATATTGTTTCACACTCCGATCATTTGATTGTTTACTTGTTCCTATGACTTATTCTCTTGCAGGGATGCTTTATAGTCCTTGCTTTTGCTTGGCTTTTTTGGTCTTACATTGTTTCTACTGGCAATGTATAATCAGATTAGTACCGCACGTTTGATCATGCTGATTCATCAAGTTTCGATGAGGTACTTTGTCATGCAACTATAATTGTTCTAATTAAGGCCTATATATATAGTTTCATCCTGGGATCTTATGAACCCTTTTGACAAAATATAAAATGTTTCAAATCTACATTCTGATTGTACCTAAGGAAAGATTGGATATATCTTTTCCTTATATATTACTACCTTTGATCCATAATAAGTGTCACAGTGTTGAACTTCAAAACTGCGACACTTATTTTGGACTGGAGGGAGTAGCATATACTCCCTCCGTCCCGAATTAGTTGACTCTGATTTGTCTAGATACGACACGTTTTAGTGTTAGATTCATCCTTATCTAGACAAATCTAAGTCAACTAATTTGAGATGGATGTTATAGTTACAAATTTACAAGTTTGCATCTATATGCATATAAGTAGAACTAATCAATTATCCATGTATTCGGCGGCTCTGCACTGAAGTAGATATAGCTACATATTTACAAGATTGCATCTTATTGAAATCAAACCATGATTTTAAGGTATATTTCCCTTCACTGAAGCGAATGTGACTATACTGGGACCGTGTGGTAGGGGCATTGTTATTCTTCTATGTCCATGATTGTTGTGCTACTGTTAATATTATGCAGATGGTCTTATGTTTTCTATGGATAGATGATTATTATTACATTACACCCCAAGATGTTCCTCTCCATAGACCATTCACATGGTAGCTTGTTGTTGAAGCGCATGATTGATTACTTCTTCAACGTAGTAGTATCTCTATTCTTGGCGTGCTGCCAGATCAGAGTGGGCTGAAATGTTCCCATTTTATTTTGCAGATGGGAGACCCTTTGGTTTGAGGTGACCAAGGAGAGTTATACATGACACCTCCCAGGAAGCAAAGGGCATGGAATTTGAAGCAATGTCACAAGGTAGTACCCTTTCCTTGTTTTTCTTGTTTCCCCTTTGAACTGTTTCAGATATTCTCTGTTGATCCGTTTTCTAATCTGCGAGCGCGCGTGTCTGTATGTGGTGTTAATTCTCAGGAAAACACATGAAGGTTATCTATCTAGTAGGACAAACCCATATTGTATGATGCCCTGTGTTTATGATGTTTATCATGTTTATGATGCCTTGCATGGTTCCAACATTCCTTTTGTACATCCATTTGCGTAGAGACGGTTGGACTAATTTTCTGTCAAGACATGGAAGCATAGTTATTAGAATCAGAAACTGTGATGTTGCCCCGGTAATTAATTCCAGCAACTTGTGATGTCGCTTCAGTGCGTGGATCGAACAACTATGCATGCTCTTTTCTAAGGAATTGGAGATGACCTGGTGGTGGTAGATAGATTAATGTAGTGGTGCTTCTATAATTCATATTCATCACTGGTAGATTCTGTCTTCTTTGGATTGGTTAGGTCTTGGTTTGCCACTAAGAAAGTGATCTAGATACTTTTCTTATAATAAAAAAATATTAGTTTGTCTATCTACGAGTGATTGAAAGCACCACTAAATATTATTGCTAGAGATTTTACTTGGGACCACATTCATCTTGGACCTTTTCTACTACTTGCCATATGGAATGGTAAACACACACATGACTGAATCTGAGAAGACGAGATACTACCCTGATTTTATCCTTCATTTTCCTGATGAGAAGTGTCTTGTGCCTTGTCCTACTCTGTGTAGTTAACACTTCTTTGATCCATGCACCTCACGTGAGCCATCTTAAAGGAAAAAATACCAAGTGTATGTGTGTGTGCGTGTGCTGTCCTGGACGCTGTTTGACTTCTTTTACCCTCTATGTTGTGATGCGTGTGTAGCTGATCGGGAACACACCATTGGACTGTACCTCAACCACGTCATCGATGGCTGCATGGGGCGAGTCACTGCCAAGCCAAGCTCGAGTTCATTGATCCCTCATCCAGCATCATGGACAGGTGAGGTAGCTGCTCCCTGGATTCTCATGATTTGTTCTTTTTTTGGATTTAAGCTCAAGATTTGTTATGTGTGTTTACCTTGTGCTTGATATGGTACAACATCATCACGATGCAGAGGAGCAGGAGGGGTTCATCATGCCAGGCAAGGTGTAGAACAAAGCCGTCACGTGGTCTGCCCGGTGATTCTTCGTCAACTCCGAAGCATTCCGTGATGTGTGTCTGCTGGCCCTGATTCTTCTTCCACTCTGGCATAGCTAGTGGTAAGCCTCTTCTCCTCTCTCGCGCTCTCTCATGCTCTGTGTGTCCACAACTATTGATCGGTGGCGAATTCTGTGCTGGCCATCGTGCCATGGTTCTCCTTCATTTTGATCCCATGTTTTAGTCCCTTGGTTACTGGATGCTCTTCTTTCTTGTTAGTCAGTCAACACAATATGTTCTTTGGGAATTTGGCAAACATACACATGAATTTTTTGTAAGTATTATATTTGTGGTGCCTCGCATCATGCCGACGATATTTTGTGATCTTGGCCTTCGAGCTTTAGTAATTTCTAGGGTAGGGCCTGGTTTGTGGGGTGCCCGGCCATCGAGCCGGGGTTGATTCTATGGTGTACGGTCATGCTTTTGGCGATGATGGTCTTTTCACCACTGTTTTACTTTGGTATTTTGATTAGAAGCATGCATGTTATTTGCTATCAGGTTTTTGGTCATGTTTGGAGACTGGGAATATTTGGTTGGTAAAGGATATGTGGAGATGTGGAACTGGAGCTTGGTACTTAGGCTTTTAATTTGTTGGTACTTGGTAGTACTTACACAGAGAAGTCTAGTTGATTTTTCTCATGGTATAGCCTGTTAGCAGCTTGTGTACACCGATGACATCAGAGCCTCTTATGTTTTCTGCATTAGAAAATATTGCAGGGCTGACTTCACAAATACCCTGTTTACTAAAATGGGTTGTTCTCTTTTATTCCTTTGGAGTTTTGGTTTAACCTGTGAACAAAAACAATCTGGCTTACTTCACAAGTACTTCTATTTGTGTGTAAAGTTCGCTCTTCCTTTCATTCCCTAGGAGGCAAGGCTTAACATTTTTAACTTCAGAGGCTTTGAATAACTGTGCGGCACATCCAGCGAATTTAGATGTTTATCTGGGAGTCCACAACCTCGATAACTTTTTCATATGGAAATTATGAGGTCGCTCTGTGTTTGCTACCCAACGCGGGCTCTTCTCCATTTGTGACAGTCTCTGATTATTTATTCCCCTTAATTTCGAAAAAAACATGAACTCGTTCTTATTACGTCGCTGTTGTGTGTGCATTTCAGATGACAAGGAAAGAGAAGCTGCATCTCTCCCCCTTTGCATGCCTCCAATATAACAAAAGCAAAGACTGGTAGAGACGTGTTGCGTGAGGCATCAACACCTCGCACGAAAAAGACAACGAAGGTATGTATATATATGAGCTTTGTCCTCAAGTATTCGCATGTTAACTTTTTATTGGGCATCTAGCAGCCCTTGTTGTGGAAATAGTGTTTTGCTACCCTGCTTTCACCATTTGTGCAACTACCTTTGGTTTATTTTGAAAAGAAGGCGAACTCTTTCTTATCATCTTGCGGTTTCTGTATTGTAGGTAACATGGGAATAGCCTTTGGTCTCCCACTTGCATACCTTTTTTAAGAGAAAACACAAAGATGAGGGGTGAACAGTACATGCTTCCGATGAGGGAGAGTTACAGTGTCAAGGGAAATTGCGCCTACCCTGACCCAAAGGGTCGCTTCCCCTTGCATACCTCCAGTAATACAAACGTGAAGACTGGACATGGGATGCCTGGGTTATCGTCACGCTGGGCAAAACGACAAGGAAGGTGTAAATATATCGGGTTTCTAGCAGCCCCTCTTGTGGAAATTATGAGGTCCCTCCCTATTTATTTCTCCATTTGTGAAATTGCATTTGCTTCAATTAAAAGAATGTGAACCCTCTTATCTTATTTGGTCGATGCTGTGTATGCATCAATGAATGCATTTTAGGTAACAAGAAGCAGGGAAGAGCAGCTACAGATGGAGGAGATGAGTTGCGATGAGTCCCTGGTGCCAATCGAAGATTTCATGAGGAACAGAGGGCCTACTTTGAATCAATGTAAGTTTCACCTAAGTAGTGGTGGAACTACCTCACATATCTAGTGTTGGTGGTGTCATGAGTAGAATATGAATTACTCCCTCCGTCCCAAAATAAGTGTCTTGAGCTTAGTACAAATTTGTACTAGAGCTAGTAAAAAGTTGAGACACTTATTTTGGGACGGAGGGAGTACTAGATAGTATGTATGTGCAGGGGCGGAGCTAGTCTAATGCAAGGGTATGCAATGCATACCCAATGTTTTTTGCAGAAAAGTTTCAATATATAAGCTTTTATATGCCTTTATAAAAGTATGGCAGTCAACTTGTACATGCGGGGCTGCTACGTACAAAGAAAATAACGATTTAGCACCAGTCGGGCATATGTTGGGCTGCTACGTTGCTAGTACAGTGCTACCGGGCCTTATCCTTCAGGCTCGACTAGAGCCATCACTTCGTGAAACTGGGGCACATCACATGCCGCCATTGGCCATCGAAAGCAATCGCCGCCACCGCATATCATCTCATTTGTCGGCGATCGCGGATCGCCCCATCTTACCGATCGATCTCCTTGGCCAGCCCACGCCCTTCGTTGCTGCTTCGCAGTACGGCAATACGCACTCGGCAGTGTCACGGCGCGCACCCGCGCACGACACATCTGCCATCTAATCCAGACTGGTAGGCAACGGTGGCGTGCGCAATTCGTCCACCGTCTGATTTTATGAGTGCTTAATTTTGATTTATTTGAATTGTTAGTCGAGAATAGAGGGTTATCTTCATTCCCTAATTTTGTTTTGATTAATCTATTGTAGCATCTATGCAATTTTGAGCGTGGTTTGCATTGGCTCGCTGTACAACTTGTGAAGAAGTGCAAGGAAATCAAGGTGAAATTTATGCATCTAAATTTCTGAATTATAAACATTCAAATTTGGAAGATTTTTCACCATTGATGAACAATATTTAAATGATTGTTTGGTTACTTTCCTTCCGCTGCTCCTGCCGCCTGCCAAGTGGGCTCCGCGCTCCATAAGTTCTGAGGGGGAGACGAGGTGTGATGTAGTCGGACTGCAGACAGGTTAGTTCCTCTGTCGTTGCCAGAGAGTTCTTGTTTCCTTCCATCGAATCAGGGGACAGTGGAAAGGACCCTTAAATTCTTCATGCAAGTAAAGAGAAACACCATCATTTCTTGCTTCCAAATGGGTGATCGTAGAGTTACAATTTTTTATATTCCGCATACCCATGTTGAAAATCCTAGCTCCGCCACTGTGTATGTGGACCTGGCTGGCCGGCTATCGATCAATCTTGCATATAACAATTTCCTAACAGTCTGGTTTAAGCTAACAAACTTGTCCCCTATGAATCGCCCATTGATTTAAGCTAACAGTTTTAATGCTTTATTGCACTGTGATTGTCGGGTTAAGTTCTGTCCTACTAGTCCAATGCGCACTGATTCATTTCACTGATAATTGGACTGTACATTTATTGATGATGTATATTTATTATGCTATCTTGTTTAACTAGTGCTACCATTTACGGATTCCTTGTCCTGTGATATGCTGCTTACACACCTTACACACATACTCCACTAGATATGTTAGTATCACTAGCAAAAGGGCCGGTGCATTGCAAGGGGATAAAAAAATTGTCCACATACTCAATAACAAAACACAGAGTGCAAGGCATGACAATCAAGCTCTCATTTTGAAGTGACAGACTCATTCATGGAAAAAGCTAATGTTTATTTCTTGTCTGTCCGTGTGATCTGTTAGCCACAACCGTATAAGCCACATATAAAACCTGGGATGAAGCAATACCTTGCCCTTCCACATGTGATCAGCCATTTAAAGCTATGTATTCCTCTGATGAAGCAATTCTGCCTTCATTCGTCCGTCTGCCATCTGTTCCTTTCTTCTTTCTTTTTATTGGATTGGATCTCTTTCTTATTGGCACCTGCAGCCAGCCGTCTCAATTTAAGCCCTTCTCTCTCGTTCTATCTAGTCTCGTAGGATAAAGTGAACCTACACCTCACCCTATGTCTGTTTTAAAGAGGCTCGTTGATTGTCTACTTGCGGACAGATATAAATTGGTTGGATTTGGTGAAAGTAGCAAGGTGCTACTATCAATTAATATAAGCGAACCCTATGTTCTAACAAAATTGAAAGTTAGCTCTACTGGTTGCATCCTTCGCTACTCTAAAGTAGAGGTTCTTGGTTCGATCCCCAAGAATGACGTTTTTTTTTCCTTATCCTAGGAGCCCCAGCAGTTTTTTTGCCTAGATGGGCTAAGGCCCAATCTTCCGTTAGCCCAGCCGGGTGATAGGTTTTTTACGTAGGGCAGGAATGATCGATCTTTTTAAATACAAGCAGAAACACGCTTTGACGTATGGGCAGAAATGCTTCTGCTTTATTAGTAAGTATAGATTGGCATGGCTGTGTAATTACAACATAGTAACATGGTTGAGTTAGTGTTCTTTCTTTCTTATTCTATCTGTTTGTTTCTCATATGTAAGAAGATTTGTTGAACTCACTTGCAGGTTTCTTGTGGACGTCTGGCCTCCTGGAGCCGCAGATCCTCGTTTGAGCTGGCTATCTTGGGCGCCGACTAGAGCTCCAGCCGCCACCTAGCAGCCCGTGAAGCTGTATGATTCGAGTCGTCGCCGCTGCTGTCGGGTTTCTCCTCGCCGCTGTCTACACCTCCCCCCGGGTGCGTCACCCTAGTGAACTTCATTTTCTTCCAAGTTTAGCAACAACGAGGTAGCAAGTGCTTAAAGTGTTGCCTCTACGTCTTACTTTTGTTGTTCAGTTTCTTGTGCCTTGTCCTGCTCTTTGTAGTTAACACTTCTTTGCTCCATGCATCTCATGTTAAAGGAAAAATTACCAAGTGTATGTGTGTGTGTGTGTTGTCCTGGACGTTGTTTGACTTCTTTTACCCTCTATGTTGTGATGCGAGTGTAGCTGATCGTGAACACACCATTGGTGTACCTCAACCAGGTCACCGATGGCTGCATGGGGCGAGTTACTGCCAAGCCAAGCTTGAGTTCATGGATTCCTGGTCCAGCATCAAGGACAGGTGAGGTAGTTGCTCCCTGGATTCTCATGATTTGTTCTTTTTCTTTGGATTTAAGCTCAAGATTTGTTATGTGTGTTTTCCTTGTGCTTTATATGGTACAACATCATCATGATGCAAAGGAGCAAGAGGGGTTCATCATGCCAGGCAAGGTGGAGAACAGAGCTGTCATGTGGTGTGCGTGGTGATTCTTCTTCGACTCTGAAGCCTTCCGTGATGCGTGTTTGGTGGCCCTGTTTCTTCTTCCACTCCGGCATAGCTAGTGGTAGGCCTCCTCTCCTCTCTCGCGCTCTCTAATGCTCTGTGTGTCCAGAGCTATTGATCCGTGGCGATTTCTTTGCTGGCTATCATGCCATGGTTCTCCTTCATTTTGATCCCATGTGTTCTTTTGGTTACGGGATGCTCCTTTTTCTTGTTAGTCAGTCAACACAATATGTTCTTTGGGAATTTGGCAAACATACACATGAATTGGATATAAGTACTATATTTGTGGTGCCTCGCATCATGCCGAGGCTATTCTGTGATCTTGGCCTTCGAGCTTTAGTAATTTCTAGGGTAGGGCCTGGTTTGTGGGGTGCCTGGCCATCGAGCCGGGGTTGATTCTATGGTGTACCGTGGTGCTTTTGGCGCTGATGGTCTTTTCACTACTGTTTTACTTTAGTATTTTGATTAGAAGCATGCACCTTATTTGCTAGCAGGTTTTTGGTCATGTTTAGACGCATGTTTGGAGACTTCGAATATTTGGTTGGTAAAGGACACGTGGAGATGTAGAACTCGAGCTTGGTACTTAGGCATTTAATTTGTTGGTACTTGGTAGTACTTATACAGAGAAGTCTAGTTGATTTTTCTCCTGGTATAGCCTATTAGCAACTTGTGTACACCGATGACATCAAAGCCTCTTATGTTTTCTGCATTAGAAAATATTGCAGGGCTGACTTCACATATACCCTGTTTACTAAAATGGGATGTTCTGTTTTATTCCCTAGCAGTTTTGGTTTAGCCTGTGAACCAAAAAAAATCTGGCTTACTTCACAAGTACTTCTATTTGTGTGTAAATTTCGCTCTCTCCTTTCATTCCCTAGGAGGCTATAGGCTTAACATTTGTAACTTCAGAATAATTGTGCAGCGCATCCAGCGAATTTAGATGTTTATCTGGCAGCCCACAACCTCAATAACTTTTTCATATGGAAATTATGAGGTCCCTCCGTGTTTGCTACCCAGCGCGGTCTTTTCTCCATTTATGACCGTCTCTGGTTATTTATTCCCCTTAATTTTGAAAAAAAAAACATGAACTCTTATTACCTCACTGTTGTGTGTGCATTTCAGATGAGAAGGAAAGAGAAGTTGCACCTCTCCCCCTTGCATGCCTCCAATATAACGAAAGCAAAGACATATGAGCTTTGTCCTCAAGTATTAGCAACCCTTGTTGTGGAAATGGTGTTTTGCTACCCTGTGGACCTTTCACCATTTGTGAAGCTGCCTTTGGCTTATTTTTAAAAGAAGGCAAACTCTTTCTTATCATCTCGTGGTTTCCGCATTTTAGGTAACGTGGGAACAGCCTTTGGTTCTCCCCCTTGCATGCCTTTTTCCTTTTTAGAAAACACAAAGACTTTGCATTTCATTTCATTGAAACGAAAGAGGGGTGAATAGTACAGGCTTCCAATGGGGGAGGGTTACAGGGTCAAGGGAAATTGCGCCTGCCCTAACCCAAAGGGTCGCTTCTCCTTGCATACCTCCAGTAATACAAAGGTGAAGACTAGACATGGGATGCCTGGGTTATCGTCACTTCCCAGCAAAAAGACAAGGAAGGTGTAAATATATCGGGTTTCTAGCAGCCCTCTTGTGAAAATTATGAGGTCCCTCCCTATTTATTTCTCCATTTTTGAAATTGCATTTGGTTTGATTAAAAGAAAAGGGAATAAAAGAATGCGAACCATCTTATCTTATTTGGTCTATGTTGTGTATGCATCAATGAATGCATTTTAGGTAACAAGAAGCAGGGAAGAGCAGCTGCAGATGGAGGAGATGAGTTGCGATGAGCCCCTGGTGCCGACCGAGGATTTAATGAGGAACAGAGGGCCTACTTTGAATCAATGTAAGTTTCACCTGACTAGTGGTGGAACTACGTCACACATCTAGTGTTGGTGGTTTCATGAGTAGAATATGAATTACTATATACTATGTATGTGGACCTAGCTGACCGGTTATCGATCGATCTTGCATATAACAATTGCCTAACAGTCAGGTTTAAGCTAACAAATTTGTCCCCCATGAATCACCCATTAATTTAAGCTAGCAGTTTTAATGTTTTAGTGCACTGTGATTGTTGGGTTAAATTCTATCCTACTGTTCCAATGTGCATTGATTAATTTCATTGATGATTGGACTGTATATTATTGGTGTTGTTCTGTCATCGAGGGGTCGCTGCTTTGTAGCGATGTATATTTATTATGCTATCTTGTTTAATTGGTGCTAGCATTTACGGATTCCTTGTCCTGTGATATGCTGCTTACACCTTACCACATACTCCACTAGATATGTTATCACTAGCAAAAGGGCCTGTGCGTTGCAATGGGATAAAAAAATTGTCCACATACTCTTAACAAAACATAGCGTGCAAGGCATGACAATCAAGCTCTCATTTTTAAGTGAGAGACTCATTCATGGAAAAAGTTAATGTATATTTCTTGTTTATCCATGTGATCTGGTAGCAACAACCGTATTAGCCACGTATAAATCCTGGGATGAAGCAATTCCTTGTCCGTCAACATGTGATCAGCCATTTAAAGCAACGTATTCCTCTGATGAAACAATTCTGCCTTCATTCGTCCGTCCGCCATCTGTTCCTTTCTTTTCTCTTTTTGTTGGATTGGTTCTCTTTCTTATTGGCACTTGCAGCCAGCCGGCTCAATTTAAGCCCTTCTCTCTCGATCTATATGATCTCGTAGGATTAAGTGAACCCACAGCTCACCCTATGTTTGTTCCAAAGAGGCTTGTTGGTTGTCTACTTGCGAACATATATAAATCGGTGGGATTCGGTGAAAGTACCAAGGTCGTACTATCAATTAATATAAACGAACCCTATCTTCTAACAAAACTGAAAGTTAGCTCTACTTGTTGAATCCTTCGGTACTCTAAAGTAGAGGTTCTTGGTTCGATCCCCGAGAATAACAATATTTTTTTCCTTATTCTAGGAGGTCCAGCAGTTATGTTTGCCTAGATGGGCCCAATCTCCCATTAGCCCAGCTGGGTGATAGGTTTTTTATGCAGATCAGGAGCGATCAATTTTTTTTACGTACCAGCTGAAACATGCTTTTGACGTACGGGCAGAAGCTCTTCTGCGTTTATTAGTA
>NC_041385.1:827938603-828024980 GCF_002162155.2 Triticum dicoccoides
GTGTAATTACAACATAGTAACATGGTTGAGTTAGTGATTTTTTCTTATTTTGTTTGTTTGTTTCTCATATGTAAAAACATTTGTTGAACTCACTTGCAGGTTTCTTGTGGATGTCTGGCCTCCTAGAGCTGAAGATCCCCATTTGAGCTGGCTATCTTCGGCGCCGGCTGGAACTCCGGCCGCCACCTAGCATCCCGTGAAGCTGAAGGATTTGATTCGTCGCCGCTGTTGTCGGGTTCCTCCTCGCCGCCGTCTACACCTCCCGCTGCTGGTGTGTCGCCATAGTGAACTTCATTTTCTTCCAAGTCTAGTAGCAGCGAGGTAGCAAGTGCTTAAAGTGTCGCCTCTATGTCTTATTTTTGTTGTTTTTATTGTGAATACCATGTGAAGCTGAAGCAATTCGTTCCAGGTCAGAAGCCACTGCTAGAGGGATCAGTATGCTCTCATGGGTAAGTCCTGGTTATCCTGGGTGCTTCAAGTTTGTTTATTTGAAGTGGTTTGCCTGATTACTACTCTCAGGGCCATATTTCTGCTCTATGGTTGCTTACTCCCTCCCATGGCATGCTAATGTTTAAAGCCGCCGCCGCCATTGCTCACAGAAATTTCGTTTGCTAGTTAAGTCTCTAATCCCCTGTTTTGAACAACATTATTCTTGTTCAGTTTGTAATCTGTGTCCGAACTTACTTGTGATCCCCTTGCTGCAAGGGAAACTTGGTTTACTTATTTTCTAGTAAAGTGAAGGTACTTGTTGGGGGCCTTTCTCTTTTACTTGTGAAGTGCATCTATTGATCTTGTACTTGGGATTCTGCATGGGGAACTTGTGTGAACTGGTAGAGGAGCTTTCCATGCTAAAGCTTGTGTACTCTTGTGTTGTTGTTGTCAACATGCTAGGCTGCCTATGAATTGAGAAGGCCAAGAGGAAGGAGGTGGAATGTCCATCGTAATGCAAACATTACATGCATGTAGCTTGGCTTCCCCCACACCGCAATGATAACACTTTGGCCGGGTCGCCGCCTACTTTGCATTTGTGGTGAGTCCCTGGTTAGTTTCTTCCCTCTCTCTTCTTGTGCCCTGTGATGGTCCGGCTATCAGGCCGTGCCAGATTGTTGTGTCGAGTGTTGACCATTGAGCCAATGATTTGTTGTTTAGTCCTATGGTCATTCTTTTGACACCGATGATTTCGTAGTTGAAATTTGTCCATGTGTTGGTTAGGCCCTTGTGCTACAACATGTGCTATTTTTTGGGGGGTTTGTACTTATTTAGGAAGTTGGCATGGTTGCTGCCTGCAGGTGTTGCCGAGGCTGGTGTTGACCATACTTGAAGCCTAGAGGCTGGTGTTGCATCCGCGATAAAGTATGCTGTTCTAGAGTTCATGAGCCTATTCCCCGTGTCACTTATAGCATGTAGTAAATGCCATTTACTGAGTTTGACGCACCATACTTGAGGTCTTGCTCAGTTTTCGCACCATACATACTTGCTGACATTATTTATTATTGTCGCTTATTTAACATGCTAGCATTTTGATAGCTCCATCAAGTGTATGTTGCAAAGATAAATTGTAAATCCAGTGTTAGCTAGTACTCCCTCTGTCCGGGTTTAAAGGGCCTCTTGGCCAGGAAGCCCTGTCCGGAATTGTAAGGCCGCGCACATTAAACCTGCTCCAATCACAATATTTTACCGTTTCCTATTCCCATGCCATGCCTTGTTAATCGCGTGTGCAGTTACGAGCCATGCATGCAAGCCAGTGCATGCTAGCCTTTGCCTGCAAGCCGCCCCAGCCGTACCTTGTTTCTTGCGTGGGCTGTTTATGGCGTTTGCATGCGCATCTAAGCTGCTGCGGTTTATTAATGTAGCATCTACTTTAAGCTAGAACAGAGCCTCCTAATTGGCCAATTTCAGCTGTAATTTTCAAGCTCTTCTTTTAAGCACTGCCTTGGTCCTATTAAAATGGTCTTTGGGCCTAATAAACCCGGACGGAGGGAGTATCAATCATGTGGTATGTGTAGGGAAAAACCAAAACTAATAAGAATTGAAGGTTTTTGTACAGGTGATTTTGTTGTGAAGTAGTATGATGCTATTGGAGCAATTTTTGGTTTGGCATTATGGTTGAGTGGTGGCCTACCAGAGAGAAATGAAGTCATCTCCATCAAGCATCCTACTGGCCTTGTACCTGTCATGTTTGTACTGCATGAAGCAAAGGATATCATCAATCATGTTTGTGTTGGTCTGCGCCAAGACGTAGGCAACCATGGAGTGTCCATTTTACTCTCTTTTTTGTAATACTTTAGCGTTGGGTTTGGAGGCTTGCTCTTGTATACTGGGAGTGAAGCTTGTTTGTGTTTGGATCATTTTGCTTTCATGATAAAGCAGGGGCCTCGAGTCCTGAAAATTTGCCTGTTGTAATCCTGTAGTAGCTGTCTGTGAGAAAGAAATAAAGAAAGAAGGAAGTTGGCTTTGAGCAATCCTTGCTAGTATATGCTTCTTCCAACGGATCCTTTTGACTATGATTGAACGAATCAGTTTATGAGTTCCACACTTTGAATCAATCTGATATAATACATGTTGCTGATTGGGCCATCTGCTTCCTGAATTCCCAAGAGAGGATTGTGTTGGGTAAAAAATGTTGATCTTGCTTGTTGTTTCCCATATCCTAGCTAGGGAGCATAGTAAAGGTGAAGATGTTTCTTTATGACGATGATTCTGAGAAATTCTGCGCCAAACCAAGATGATGTTTATTTTTTGCTGAGGAGGACACAAGAGAATTGATTTGGTTTATTTGGTGAGGTCTCATTATGCCTCTGAACTGTAGGTCGGTGGCACGAAGTGATGCCGGGTTTAGAGGCAAACAAATTGGTCGTTGGAGATGAGCAAGTGGTTTACTCTTGCACCATATTGAGTACGCACTTTTAATGCTAGCTGTCCCATGCTCTGGCAATGAAGGAGGCCGGTGAGATTCATTCATTCCCTTCCCCTCTTCTGTGGTTAGTAGTAGCTGTCGCATTCATTCCCTCTTCTGTGGTTAGTAGCAGTCGTCGCATTCCCAATGGTATAATTAAGGAACGAAACGTTGGGTTCCCATGATGCTCACACACTCCTGATGCTCACACACTCGAACTACAGTAAGTGGGCGCTGATCATGGAGTGCAATCTCCATGCGGCGAGCCTTTGGATTCCCATGGAGGACAACCTGGTCGGGAGAAAGGAGGACAGGAAAGCCGTGGCGGCACTAATGCGCCATGCCGTCGGAGATGCACGGCATGCTCGCGGCGAAGGTAAGCGTCAAGGAGGCGTGGGAAGCCATCCGTAACCAGTGCCTCGGCAGCAACCGCGTGCGCGAGGCGAATGCGCAGAAGCTGTGGGCGGACTTCGAGAACATCGCCTTCAAGGAGGGCGAGCTCGTCGACGACTTGGCCATGCGGATCTCCAGCCTTGCGTCGCAGCTCCGCGCGCTCGGCGACACCATGGACGACGCGAGAGTCGTGTGGAAATTTCTCCACGTCGTGCCACCTTGCTTCGCTCAGGTAGCGGTCTCCATCGAGACTTTGCATGACCCGGGCGAGCTCTCCATCGAGGAGCTCACGGGCCGGTTGCGGGTGGTTGAGGACCGCCTTGACGACGGTCGCGAGAGCTTCTGCGGTGGACAACTACTATTCTCGAAGAACTGGGAGGCGAGGAAGCGTCAAGGACGTGGTGGAGGTGCCCCGAGCACCGGAGGCGACACAGGCAGAGGCGGTGGTCGCACCCATGGTGGAGCCGGACGAGGTGCCAGCAACGACGATCGGGATAAGTGCCGATATTGTAGCATCAAGGGCCATTGAGCCCGTGAGTGCCGCAAGAGAATGGCTGACGAGGATGCCGCAGCCGCGCCAAATCTCATGCAGGCTGAAGAGGATGGTGGGCCAGCAATGATGATGGCTTGCATCGAGACCATGCAGGAGGGCGCAGCGCCTCCAGCAACCATGGCCCTGGCAAGCATCGAACCCGTGCAGGAGGGTGCAGCACCTCCGGCGTCCACGGTGCCGGCAACCGTCAAGTCCGTGCAGGAGGCACGAAGCTCTTCAACTGATCCCCTTCCAACATCGGTAGCGCTTTCCCTGACAACAACGTTCTCGGGGGCCTACGACTGGGAGGAGATGAAGACCCGGGTGTGGGGGAGCCACACCCCGGCAACCACGTCCCCTGCGACGCTGGCCAAGCCCGTGCAAGTTGGCACGGCAATCGCGGCTCCGACATCCTCAGGACCCGATAAGACCGTGCAAGTTGGCACGGTAATCGCGGCCCCGACATCCTCGGGACCCAACAAGCCCATGTTAGGAGGCACGGCAACAACGCATATGGTGGGCCACATCCCAACCATGATGCTGGCGACCAGTGAACCCATGCAAGAGGCACGGTACTCTCAGGTCGGCCACACCCTGACAACCAGGTTCTCGGGGTTCTGCAAACTCGTGTGGGCAACACGACACTCTTCGACAGGCCTCATCTGGGGGCCGATGAAGAGACGGCCATGGGGCGGCCAGGCCTTGACCGTGACTCTGGCGACCAAAAAGGCCATGCAAGAGCCACGATGCTCTATGGTCGGCCACACCACGACCTCGACACGCTTGGGGTCCATCGAGTTCGTGCAGGAGGCACGACACTCTCTGGTCGGGCACGCACCGACCACGCTGGTGGCGACTGTCGAGTTCGTGCAGGAGGCACAGTGCTCTATGGTCGGCCATGCCGCAGCCCCGACACGCTCGGGGTCCATCGAGTCCGTGCGGGATGCACGACTCACAACTGTCGGGGGAGACCCGACAAGCAAGTTTGTTGGGAAGAGCGACAAGGAGCCCGCTACCTTGGGAGAAGCAACTCCGGGTAGTGCGGTGTCCGACAAGTCATCCCCGGGAAGGGAGTTCCTTGGTAGCATGACGCCTGACACGACGACCCCGGGAAGGGAGTTCCCGGGCAGTGTGACATCAGGAGCTACGATCCCAGCAACACTGGCACCCAAGAGGGGGGTGGTTCTTGGGCAGTTTGCGTCCCCGCCTACAACACGGTCGGACCTATTCGACACCAACAACGTTGGCGATCCACACAGGTTCCGACGCCTAGGGGACCTTCTTGGCGAGCCAACAAGACGACCACAACACCTCGAGAAGACGGACAATCGGACCAAGGTACTTGGTCTTGTTCAGTTCCAGGAGTTGTGCAACTAGGTCCGGATCGTCGACGTCAAGCACCATCGACAGGGTTGAGGGGGAGATTGTTGATCAACCCAGTCTACAGGGCGTTGTATGCCAGGCTTTCTCCGATCAAAAGGCTGTGGTGGAGAAGTAGCTAAATAGCATTAAACTTTATCTAGTCAAAAGGCTAAGGAGAAGCAGCAGGTAAGCAGTAGTTGGCTTTCTCTAGTTAAAAAGGCTAAGCTGAACTAGCCTTTCTAGTGTGTGTGCTCTGTGCACATCCAGCCCTATAAAAGGACCCAGGTCATTCGATTGTAACAGGCATTCCAGTGCAATACAATCATCTAGTACTAGTACCACTGTGTGTGTCTCCTCACTACTACTAGTGTCTGTGTACGTGAGCCAACACTTCGACCTCTCCATCCAGCGCCAAGAAGCAAGCTAGCTTCAACTGTAGTATACTAGTTCATCTCTTGGATGTTGTTCCTGCATCCGCTGTGTTCGATCCTAAAAAGCTAGCTATATTGTAGTTTGGGCTAACAATTGGCATCATAGCCCCAGGTTACAGTAGCCATGGCTGGTGCACAAGGAAAGCAGCAGCGCACCACCTCGGGTGGTTCCAAGTCGCGGCCATCGCAGGACGGCTCCCAGTCGCCGCCTCCGGAGGAGCGGCGAGGGCGCAACCGGTCCAGGCATGGCCATCGCGGTGAGGTCGTGGTTAGGGAGATCGTGCGTGAGACCGCAATCAGCGGAAGCGTGCCCATCACCTTCCCGATGCTCACACGCTCGAACTACAGTGAGTGGGCGCTGATCATGGAGTGCAACCTCCATGCGGCGAGCCTTTGGGTTCCCATGGAGGACAACCTGGTCGAGAGAAAGGAGGACAGGAAAGCCGTGGCGGCACTCATGCGTGCCACGCCGTCGGAGATGCACCGCATGCTCGCGGCAAAGGCAAGCGCCAAGGAGACGTGGGCAGCCATCCGTAACTAGCGCCTCGGCAGCAACCGCGTGCGCGAGGCGAATGCGCAGAAGCTGCGGGCGGACTTCGAGAACATCGCCTTCAAGGAGGGTGAGCTCGTCGACGACTTCGCCATGTGGATCTCCAGCCTTGCGTCACAGCTCCGCGCGCTCAGCGACACCATGGACGACGCGAGAGTCGTGCGGAAATTTCTCCGTGTTGTGCCACCTCGCTTCGCTCAGGTAGCGGTCTCCATCGAGACTTTGCTTGACCTGAGTGAGCTCTCCATCGAGGAGCTCACGGGCCGGTTGCGGGTGGTTGAGGACCGCCTTGATGACGGTCGCGAGAGCTTCGGCGGTGGACAACTCCTATTCTCGAGGAACTAGGAGGCGAGGAAGCGTCAAGGACGTGGTGGAGGTGCCCCAGCAACTGAGGCAGCACCGGCAGAGGCGGTGGTCGCACCCAGGGCGGAGCCGGACGAGGTGCCGGCAACGCTGATTGGGACAAGTGCCGATATTGCAGCATCAAGGGCCATTGGGCCCGTGAGTGCCGCAAGAGAATGGCTGACGAGGATGCTGCAGCCGCGGCAAATCTCATGCAGGCTCAAGAGGACGGTGGGCCAGCAATGATGATGGCTTGCATCGAGACCATGCAGGAGGGCGCAGCGCCTCCGGCAACCATGGTCCCGACAAGCATCGAAGCCGTGCAGGAGGGTGCAGCACCTCCGGCGACCACGGTGCCGGCAACCGTCAAGTCCGTGCAGGAGGCACGGAGCTCTTCAACTGGTCCCCTCCCAACATCGGTAGCGCTTTCCCCGACAACAACGTTCTCGGCGGCTTACAACTGGGAGGAGATGAAGACCCGGGTGTGGGGGAGCCACACCCCGGCAACCACGTCCCCTGCGACGCTGGCCAAGCCCGTGCAAGTTGGCACGGCAATCGCGCCCCGACATCCTCGGGACCCGATAAGACCGTGCAAGTTGGCACGGTAATCGCGGCCCCACATCCTCGGGACCCAACAAGCCCGTGTCAGGAGGCACGGCAACGACGCATATGGTGGGCCATGTCCCAACCATGATGCTGGCGACCAGTGAGCCCGTGCAAGAGGCACGGTACTCTCAGGTCGGCCACACCCTGACAACCAGGTTCTCGGGGTTCTGCAAGCCCGTGTGGACAACACGACACTCTTCGACAAGCCTCATCTGGGGGCCGATGAAGAGACGGTCATGGGGCGGCCAGGCCTCGACCGTGACTCTGGCGACCATAAAGGCCATGCAAGAGCCACGATGCTCTATGGTCGGCCACACCACGACCTCGACACGCTTGGGGTCCATCGAGTCCGTGCAGGAGGCACGACACTCTCTGGTCGGGCACACACCGACCATGCTGGTGGCGACTGTCGAGTTCGTGCATGAGGCACAGTGCTCTATGGTCGGCCATGCCGCAGCCCCGACACGCTCGGGGTCCATCGAGTCCGTGCGGGAGGCACGACTCACAACTGTCGGGGGAAACCCAACAAGCAAGATTGTTGGGAAGAGCGACAAGGAGCCCGCTACCTTGGGTGAAGCAACTCCGGGTAGTGCGGTGTCCGACAAGTCATCCCCGGGAAGGGAGTTCCTTGGTAGCATGACGCCTGACACGACGACCCCGGGAAGGGAGTTCCCGGGCCGTGTGACATCAGGAGCTACGACCCCAGCAACACTGGCACCCAAGAGGGGGGTGGTTCTTGGGCAGTTTGTGTCCCCGCCTACAACACGGTCCGATCTGTTCAACACCAACAACGTTGGCGATCCACACAGGTTCCGACGCCTAGGGGACCTTCTCGGCGAGCCAACAGGACGACCACAACACCTCGAGAAGTCGGACAATCAGACCAAGGTACTTGGTCGTGTTTAGTTCCAGGAGTTGTGCGACTAGGTCTGGATCGTCGACGTCAAGCACCTTCGACAGGGTTGAGGGGGAGATTGTTGATCAATCCAGTCTACAGGGCGTTGTATGCCAGGCTTTCTCCGATCAAAAGGCTGTGGTGGAGAAGTAGCTAAATAGCATTAAACTTTATCTAGTCAAAAGGCTAAGGAGAAGCAGCAGGTAAGCAGTAGTTCGCTTTCTCTAGTTAAAAAGGCTGAGCCGAACTTGCCTTTGTAGTGTGTGTGCGCTGTGCACATCCAGCCCTATAAAAGGACCCAAGTCCTTCGATTGTAACAGGCATTCCAGTGCAATACAATCATCCAGTACTAGTACCACTGTGTGTGTCTCCTCACTACTACTAGTGTCTGTGTACGTGAGCCAACACTTCGACCTCTCCATCCAGCGCCAAGAAGCAAGCTAGCTTCAACTGTAGTATACTAGTTCATCTCTTGGTTGTTGTTCCTGCATCCGCTGTGTTCGATTCTAAAAAGCTAGCTATATTGTAGTTTGGGCTAACAATTGGCATCAGAGACCCAGGTTACAGTAGCCATGGCTGGTGCACAAGGAAAGCAGCAGCGCACCACCTCGGGTGGTTCCAAGTCGCGACCATCGCAGGACGGCTCCCAGTCGCCGCCTCCGGAGGAGCGGCGAGGGCGCAACCGGTCCAGGCACGGCCATCGCGGTGAGGTCATGGTTAGGGAGACCGTGCGCGAGACCGCAATCAGCGGTAGCATGCCCATCACCTTCCCGATGCTCACGCGCTCGAACTACAGTGAGTGGGCGCTGATCATGGAGTGCAACCTCCATGCAGCGAGCCTTTAGGTTCCCATGGAGGACAACCTGGTCGAGAGAAAGGAGGACAGGAAAGCTGTGGCGGCACTCATGTGCGCCACGCCGCCGGAGATGCACGGCATGCTCGCGGCGAAGGCAAGCGCCAAGGAGACGTGGGCAGCCATCCGTAACTAGCGCCTCGACAGCAACCGCGTGCGCGAGGCGAATGCGCAGAAGCTGCGGGCGGACTTCGAGAACATCGCCTTCAAGGAGGGTGAGCTCGTCGACGACTTCGCCATGCGGATCTCCAGCCTTGTGTCGCAGCTCCGCGCGCTCAGCGGCACCATGGACGATGCGAGAGTCGTGCGGAAATTTCTCCGTGTTGTGCCACCTCGCTTCGCTCAGGTAGCGGTCTCCATCGAGACTTTGCTTGACCTGAGTGAGCTCTCCATCGAGGAGCTCACGGGCCGGTTGCGGGTGGTTGAGGACCACCTTGACGACGGTCGCGAGAGCTTCGGCGGTGGACAACTCCTATTCTTGAGGAACTGGGAGGTGAGGAAGCGTCAAGGACGTGGTGGAGGTGCCCCGAGGAACGGAGGCAACACCGGCAGAGGCGGTGGTCGCACCCAGGGCGGGGCCGGACGAGGTGCCGGCAACGACGATCGGGACAAGTGCCGATATTGCATCATCAAGGGCCATTGGGCCCGTGAGTGCCGCAAGAGAATGGCTGACGAGGATATCGCAGCCGCGGCAAATCTCATGCAGGCTGAAGAGGACAGTGGGCAAGCAATGATGATGGCTTGCGTCGAGACCATGCAGGAGGGCGCAGCGCCTCCGGCAACCATGGTCCCAACAAGCATCGAAGCCGTGCAGGAGGGTGCAGCATCTCCGGCGACCACGGTGCCGGCAACCGTCAAGACCGTGCAGGAGGCACGGAGCTCTTCAACTGATCCCCTCCCAACATCGATAGCGCTTTCCCCGACAACAACGTTCTCGGGGGCCTACGACTGGGAGGAGATGAAGACCCGGGTGTTGGGCAACGTAGTAATTTCAAAATTTTCCTACACACACGCAAGATCATGGTGATGCATAGCAACGAGAGGGGAGAGTGTTGTCCACATACCCTCGTAGACCGTAAGCGGAAGCGTTATGACAACGCGGTTGATGTAGTCGTACGTCTTCACGATCCGACCGATCCAAGTACCAGTTCAGCACACGTTCAGCTCGATGACGATCCCGGGACTCCGATCCAGCAAAGTGTTGGGGATGAGTTCCGTCAGCACGACGGCGTGGTGACGATGATGATGTTCTACCGGCGCAGGGCTTCGCCTAAACTCCGCGACGATATGACCGAGGTGGAATATGGTGGAGAGGGGCACCGCACACGGCTAAGGAACGATCACGTAGATCAACTTGTGTGTCATGGGGGTGTCCCCCTGCCCCCGTATATAAAGGAGCAAGGGAGGAGGAGGCCGGCCCTAGGAGGAGGGCGCGCCAAGGGGAGTCCTACTCCCACCGGGAGTAGGACTTCTTCTTTCCTAGTCCAACTAGGAGAAGGGGGGAAAGGAGGGAAGTGGAGAAGGAAGGGAGAGAGGGGCCGCGCCCCAAACCCTTTGTCCAATTCGGACTGGGCTTGGGAGGGGCGCGCGCCACCTCCTGGCTCCTTCCCACTAAGGCTCATTAAGGCCCAATACTCTTCCCCGTATTCCCGTAACTCCCCGGTACTCCGAAAAATAACCGAATCACTCGGAACCTTTCCGAACTCCGAATATAGTCGTCCAATATATCGATCTTTACGTCTGGACCATTTTGAGACTCCTCGTCATGTCCCCGATCTCATCCGGGACTCCGAACTCCTTCGGTACATCAAAACTCATAAACTCATAATATAACTGTCATCGAAACCTTAAGCGTGCGGACCCTACGGGTTCGAGAACTATGTAGACATGACCTAGAAATATTCTTGGTCAATAACCAATAGCAGAACCTGGATGCTCATATTGGCTCCTACATATTCTACGAAGATCTTTATCGGTCAAACCGCATAACAACATACGTTGTTCTCTTTGTCATCGGTATGTTACTTGCCCGAGATTCGATCGTCGGTATCCAATACCTAGTTCAATCTCGTTACCGGCAAGTCTCTTTACTCGTTACATAATGCATCATCCCGCAACTAACTCATTAGTCACATTGCTTGCAAGGCTTATAGTGATGTGCATTACCGAGAGGGCCCAGAGATACCTCTCCGACAATCGGAGTAAGAAAACCTAATCTCGAAATACGCCAACCCAACATGTACCTTTGGAGACACCTGTAGTACTCCTTTATAATCACCCAGTTACGTTGTGACGTTTGGTAGCACCCAAGTGTTCCTCCGGTAAACGGGAGTTGCATAATCTCATAGTTATAGGAACATGTATAAGTCATGAAGAAAGCAATAGCAACATACTAAACGATCAAGTGCTAGGCTAACGGAATGGGTCATGTCAATCACATCATTCTCCTAATGATGTGATCCCATTAATCAAATGACAACACATGTCTATGGTTAGGAAACATAACCATCTTTGATTAATGAGCTAGTCAAGTAGAGGCATACTAGTGACTATATGTTTGTCTATGTATTCACACATGTATCATGTTTCCGGTTAATACAATCCTAGCATGAATAATAAACATTTATCATGAAATAAGGAAATAAATAATAACTTTATTATTGCCTCTAGAGCATATTTCCTTCAGTCTCCCACTTACACTAGAGTCAATAATCTAGTTCACATCGCCATGTGATTTAACATCAATATTCACATCTGCATGTGATTAATACCCATAGTTCACATCATCATGTGATCAACACCCAAAGGGTTTACTAGAGTCAATAATCTAGTTCACATCACTATGTGATTAACACCCAAAGAGTACTAAGGTATGATCATGTTTTGCTTGTGAGAGAAGTTTAGTCAACGGATCTGTCATATTCAGAGCCGTATGTATTTTGCAAAATATTCTATGTCCACAATGCTCTTCATGGAGCTACTCTAGCTAATTGCTCCCACTTTCAATATGTATCCAAATTGAGACTTAGAGTCATCTAGATTGGTGTAAAAGCTTGCACCGATGTAACTCTTTACGACGGGCTCTTTTATCACCGCCATAATCGAGAAATATTTCCTTAGTCCTCACTAAGGATATTCTTGACCAATGTCCAGGGATCTACTCCTAGATCACTATTGTACTCCCTTGCCAAATTCAGAGCAAGGTATACAATAGGTCTGGTACATAACATAGCATACTTTATAGAACCTATGAATGAGGCATATGGAATGACTTTCATTCTCTTTTCTATTTTCTGCCGTGGTCGGGATTTGAATCTTACTCAATTTCACACCTTTGCAACACAGGCAAGAACTCTTTCTTTGACTGTTCCATTTTGAACTATTTTAAAATCTTGACAAGGTATGTACTTATTGAAAAAACGTATCAAGCGTCTTGATCTATCTCAATAAATCTTGATGCTCAATCTATAAGTAGCTTTACTGAGGTCTTTCTTTTAAAGAACTCCTTTCAAATACTCCTTTATGCTTTCCAGAAAAATTCTACATCATTTTTGATCAACAATATGTTACTCACATATATTTATCAGAAAGGCGGTAGTGCTCCCACTCACTTTATTGTAAATACAGGCTTCACCGCAAGTCTGTATAAAACCGAAAGTGCTATTGTGAGCTCGAGCTCACAGGCACCCTTTGCTACAGTACAAACAAAAAAAATATTTAAAAAGTTCAAAAAAATCTGAATTTTTTTGGCATCAAACATTGATATATTTTTCACATGCGTACAAATTTTCATGACAAAATGACATTCATGCAGGTCTCAGCAAAAAAAACAAAATCGATGCTCCAAAATGCTTCCAAAAACAGCTTTTTTGGAGCATGATTTTGTTTTTTTTGCTGACACCTCCACAAATGTCATTTCATCACGAAAAATGGCACGCATGTAGAAAAAACATCAAAGTTTCTTGACAAAAAAGTTCAGATTTTTTTGAATTTTTTTACTATTTTTTCGGATTTTACTGTTCATCCGGGATCACTGGTGCCCGGGATCAATTCCTCCGCGTCCGTATAAAACTATATGCTTTGATCAACTTATCAAAGCGTATATTCCAACTCTGAGATATTTGCACCAGTCCATAGATGGACCGCCGGAGCTTGCACATTTTGTTAGCACCTTTAGGATTGACAAAACCTTCTGGTTGCATCATATAAACTCTTCTTTAAGAAAACCATTAAGGAATGCAGTTTTGATATCCATTTGCTAGATTTCATAAAACGTGGCAATTGCTAACATGATTCAGACAGACTTAAGCATAGATACGAGTGAAAAACTCTCATCGTAGTCAACACCTTGAACTTGTCGAAAACCTTTTGCGACAATTCTAGCTTTGTAGATAGTAACAGTATCAGCGTCCGTCTTCCTCTTGAAGATCCATTTAATCTCAATGTCTTGCCGATCATTCGGCAAGTCAATCAAAGTCCATACTTTATTTTCATACATGGATCTTATCTCAGATCTCATGGCCTCAAGCCATTTTGCGGAATCTGGGCTCACCATCGCTTCTTCATAGTTCGTAGGTTCGTCATGGTCTAGTAACATAACTTCCAGAACAGGATTACCGTACCACTCTGGTGCGGATCTTACTCTGGAAGACCTACAAGGTTCTGTAGTAACTCAATCTGAAGTTTCTTGATCATCATCATTAACTTCCTCACTAATTGGTGTAGTAGTCATAGGAACAGATTTCTGTGATGAACTACTTTCAAATAAGGGAGCAGGTACAGTTACCTCATCAAGTTCTACTTTCCTCCCACTCACTTCTTTCGAGAGAAACTCCTTCTCTAGAAAGGATCCATTCTGAGCAATGAATGTTTTGCCTTTGAATTTGTGATAGAAGGAGTACCCAACAGTTTCCTTTGGGTATTCTATGAAGACGCACTTCTCTGATTTGGGTTCGAGCTTATCAGGTTGAAAACCTTTTTCATATAAGCATCGCAAGTCCAAACTTTAAGAAATGACAACTTAGTTTACTGCTAAACCATAGTTTATACGATGTCGTCTCAACGGATTTAGATGGTGCCCTTTTAACGTGAATGCAGCTGTCTCTAATGCATAACCCCAAAACAATAATGGTAAATCAGTAAGAGACATCATAGATCGCACCATATCCAATAAAGTGCGGTTACGACGTTCGGACACATCATAACGTTGTGGTGTTCCAGGTGGCGTGAGCTGTGAAACTATTCCACATTGTTTTAATTGAAGACCAAACTCGTAACTCAAATATTCCTCTCCACGATCAGATCGCAGAAACTTTATTTTCTTGTTATGATGATTTTTCCACTTCACTCTGAAATTCTTTGAACCTTTCAACTATTTCAGACTTATGTTTCATCAAGTAGATATACCCATATCTGCTCAAATCATCTTGTGAAGGTCAGAAAATAACGATACTTGCCACGAGCATCAACACTCATTGGATCGCATACATCGGTATGTATTATTTCCAATAAGTCAGTAGCTTATTTCATTGTTCCGGAGAACGGAGTTTTAGTCATCTTGCCCAAAAGGCACGGTTCGCAAGCATCAAATGATTCATAACCAAGTGATTCCAAAAATCCATCTTTATGGAGTTTCTTCATGCGCTTTACACCGATATGACCCAAATGGCAGTGCCACAAACAAGTTGCACTATCATTATTAACTTTGCATCTTTTGGCATCAATATTATGAATATGTGTATCACTACGATCGAGATCCAACAAACTATTTTCATTGGGTGTATGACCATTGAAGGTTTTATTCATGTAAACAGAACAACAATTATTCTTTGACTTTAAATGAATAACCGTATCGCAATAAACATGATCAAATCATATTCATGTTCAACGCAAACGCCAAATAACATTTATTTAGGTTTAACACTAATCCCGAAGGTATAGGGAGTGTGCGATGATGAACATATCAATCTTGGAACCACTTCCAATACACATCATCACTTCACCCTCAACTAGTCTCTGTTTATTATGTAACTCCTGTTTCGAGTTACTAATCTTAGCAACCAAACAAGTATCAAAATACTCAGGGGCTACTATAAACACTAGTAAGGCACACATCAAACACCTGTATATCAAATATACCTTTGTTCACTTTGCCATCCTTCTTATCCACCAAATATTTAGGGCATTTCCGCTTCCAGTGACCATTTCCTTTGCATTGTAAGCACTCAGTTTCAGGCTTTGGTCCAGCTTTGGTCTTCTTCACGGGAGTGACAACTTGTTTGCCATTCTACTTGAAGTTTCCCTTTCTTTTCCTTTGCCCTTTTCTTGAAACTAGTGATCTTGTCAATCATCAGCACTTGATGCTCTTTCTTGATTTCTACCTTCGTCGATTTCAACATCACGAAGAGCTCGGGAATCGTTTTCGTCATCCCTTGCATTATAGTTCATCATGAAGTTCTACTAACTTGGTGGTGGTGACTAGAGAATTCTGTCAATCACTATTTTATCTGGAAGATTAACTCCCACTTGATTCAAGCGATTGTAGTACCCAGACAATCTGAGCACATGCTCACTAGTTGAGCGATTCTCCTCCATATTTTAGCTTTAGAACTTGTTGGAGACTTCATATCTCTCAACTCGGGTATTTGCTGGAAATATTAACTTCAACTCCTGGAACATCTCATATGGTCCATGACGTTCAAAACGTCTTTGAAGTCCCGATTCTAAGCCGTTTAAGCATGGTGCACTAAACTATTAAGTAGTCATCATATTGAGCTAGCCAAACGTTCATAACGTCTGCATCTGCTCCTGCAATAGGTCTGTCACCTAGTGGTGCATTAAGGACATAATTCTTCTGTGCAGCAATGAGGATAAACCTCAGATCACGGATCCAATCCGCATCATTGCTACTAACATTTTTCAACACAATTTTCTCTAGGAACATATCAAAATAAACATATGAAAGCAACAACGCAAGCTATTGATCTACAACATAATTTGCAAAATACTACCAGGACTAAGTTCATGATAAATTAAAGTTCAATTAATCATATTACTTAAGAACTCCCACTTAGATAGACATCCCTCTAATCCTCTAAGTGATTACGTGATCCATATCAACTACACCATGTCCGATCATCACGTGAGATGAAGTAGTGTCAACGGTGAACATCAATATGTTGATCATATCTACTATATGATTCATGCTCGACCTTTCGGTCTCCATGTTCCGAGCCCATATCTGTTATATGCTAGGCTCGTCAAGTTTAACCTGAGTATTCCGCGTGCGCAACTGTTTTGCACCCGTTGTATTTGAACGTAGAGCCTATCACACCCGATCATCACGTGGTGTCTCAGCACGAAGAACTTTTGCAACGGTGCATACTCAGGGAGAACACTTCTTGATAAATTTAGTGAGAGATCATCTTATAATGCTACCGTCAAACAAAACAGAATAAGATGTATAACAGATAAACATCATATGCAATCAAAATATGTGACATGATATGGCCATGATCATCTTGCGCCTTTGATCTCCATCTCCAAAGTACTGTCATGATCTCTATCGTTACCGGCATGATACCATGATCTTCATCATCTTGATCTATATCAATGTGTCGTCACATGGTCGTCTCGCAAACTATTGCTCTTGCAACTATTGCTATCGCATAGCGATAAAGTAAAGCAATTATTTGGCACTTGCATCTTATGCAACAAAGAGACAACCATAGGGCTTCTCCCAGTTGCCGATAACTTCAACAAAACATGATCATATCATACAACAACTTATATCTCATCACGTCTTGACCATATCACATCACAACATGCCCTGCAAAAACAAGTTAGACGTCCTCTACTTTGTTGTTGCAAATTTTACGTGGCTGCTATGGGCTGAGCAAGAACCGTTATTACCTATGCATCAAAACCACAATGATAGTTTGTCAAGTTGGTGCTGTTTTAACCTTTGCAAGGACCGGGCGTAGCCACACTCGGTTCAACTAAAGTTGGAGAAACTGACACCTGCCAGCCACCTGTGTGCAAAGCACGTCGATAGAACCAGTCTCGCGTAAGCGTACGCGTAATGTCGGTCCGGGCCGCTTCATCCAACAATACCGTCGAACCAAAGTATGACATGCTGGTAGGCAGTATGACTTGTATCGCCCACAACTCACTTGTGTTCTACTCGTGCATATGACATCTACGCATAAAACCTAGGCTCGGATGCCACTGTTGGGCAACGTAGTAATTTCAAAATTTCCCTACGCACACGCAAGATCATGGTGATGCATAGCAACGAGAAGGGAGAGTGTTGTCCACGTACCCTCGTAGACCATAAGCGGAAGCATTATGACAACGCGGTTGATGTAGTCGTACGTCTTCACGATCTGACCGATCCAAGTACCGAACGTACGGCACCTCCGAGTTCAACACACGTTCAGCTCGATGACGGTCCCCGGACTCCGATCCAGCAAAGTGTCGGGGATGAGTTCCGTCAGCACGACGGCATGGTGACGATGATGATGTTCTACCGGCGCAGGGCTTCGCCTAAACTCCGTGACGATATGACCGAGGTGGAATATGGTGGAGGGGGGCACCGCACACGGCTAAGGAACGATCACGTAGATCAACTTGTGTGTCATGGGATGTCCCCCTGCCCCCGTATATAAAAGAGCAAGGGAGGAGGAGGCCGGCCCTAGGAGGAGGGCGCGCCAAGGGGAGTCCTACTCCCACCGTGAGTAGGACTCCTTCTTTCCTAGTCCAACTAGGAGAAGGGGGAAAGGAGGGAAGTGGAGAAGGAAGGGAGAGAGGGGCCGCGCCCCAAACCCTTTGTCCAATTCGGACTGGGCTTGGGAGGGGCGCGCGCCACCTCCTGGCTCCTTCCCACTAAGGCCCATTAAGGCCCAATACTCTTCCCCGTATTCCCATAACTCCCCGGTACTCCGAAAAATACTTGAATCACTCGGAACCTTTCCAAACTCCGAATATAGTCATCCAATATATCGATCTTTACATCTCGACCATTTCGAGACTCCTCGTCATTTCCCCGATCTCATCCGGGACTCCGAACTCCTTCGGTACATCAAAACTCATAAACTCATAATATAACTGCCATCGAAACCTTAAGCGTGCGGACCCTACGGGTTCGAGAACTATGTAGACATGACCTATAACTATTCTTGGTCAATAACCAATAGCAGAACCTGGATGCTCATATTGGCTCCTACATATTCTACGAAGATCTTGATTGGTCAAACCGCATAACAAAATACGTTGTTCCCTTTGTCATCGGTATGTTACTTGCCCGAGATTCGATCGTCGGTATCCAATACCTAGTTCAATCTCGTTACCGGCAAGTCTCTTTACTCGTTACATAATGCATCATCCCACAACTAACTCATTAGTCACATTGCTTGCAAGGCTTATAGTGACATGCATTACCGAGAGGGCCCAGAGATACCTCTCCGACAATCGGAGTGACAAAACCTAATCTCGAAATACGCCAACCCAACATGTACCTTTGGAGACACCTGTAGTACTCCTTTATAATCACCCAGTTACGTTGTGACGTTTGGTAGCACCCAAAGTGTTCCTCTGGTAAACGGGAGTTGCATAATCTCATAATTACAGGAACGTGTATAAGTCATGAAGAAAGCAATAGCAACATACTAAACGATCAAGTGCTAGGCTAACGGAATGGGTCATGTCAATCACATCATTCTCCTAATGATGTGATCCCATTAATCAAATGATAACACATGTCTATGTTTAGGAAACATAACCATCTTTGATTAATGAGCTAGTCAAGTAGAGGCATACTAGTGACTATATGTTTGTCTATGTATTCACACATGTATCATGTTTCCGGTTAATACAATCCTAGCATGAATAATAAACATTTATCATGAAATAAGGAAATAAATAATAACTTTATTATTGCCTCTAGGGCATATTTCCTTCACCGGGTGTGGGGGAGCCACACCCCGTCCACCACATCCCCTGCGACGCTGGCCAAGCCCGTGCAAGTTGGCACGGCAATCGCGGCCCCGACATCCTCGGGACCCGATAAGACCGTGCAAGTTGGCACGGTAATCGCGGCCCCGACATCCTCAGGACCCAACAAGCCCGTGTCAGGAGGCATGGCAACGACGCATATGGTGGGCCATGTCCCAACCATGATGCTGGCGACCAGTGAGCCCGTGCAAGAGGCACGGTACTCTCAGGTCGGCCACACCCTGACAACCAGGTTCTCGGGGTTCTGCAAGCCCGTGTGGACAACACGACACTCTTCGACAAGCCTCATCTGGGGGCCGATGAAGAGACGGTCATGGGGCGGCCAGGCCTCGACCGTGACTCTGGCGACCATAAAGGCCATGCAAGAGCCACGATGCTCTATGGTCGGCCACACCACGACCTCGACACGCTTGGGGTCCATCGAGTCCGTGCAGGAGGCACGACACTCTTTGGTCGGGCACACACCGACCATGCTGGTGGCGACAGCTCGAGTTCGTGCATGAGGCACAGTGCTCTATGGTCGGCCATGCCGCAGCCCCGACACGCTCGGGGTCCATCGAGTCCATGCGGGAGGCACGACTCACAACTGTCGGGGGTGACCCGACAAGCAAGATTGTTGGGAAGAGCGACAGGGAGCCCGCTACCTTGGGAGAAGCAACTCCGGGTAGTGCGGTGTCCGACAAGTCATCCCCGGGAAGGGAGTTCCTTGGTAGCATGACGCCTGACACGACGACCCCGGGAAGGGAGTTCCCGGGCAGTGTGACATCAGGAGCTACGACCCCATCAACACTGGCACCCAAGAGGGGGGTGGTTCTTGGGCAGTTTGTGTCCCCGCCTACAACACGGTCGGACCTGTTCGACACCAACCATGTTGGCGATCCACACAGTTTCCAACGCCTAGGGGACCTTCTCGGCGAGCCAACAGGACGACCACAACACCTCGAGAAGACGGACAATCGGACCAAGGTACTTGGTCGTGTTCAGTTCCAGGAGTTGTGCGACTAGGTCCGGATCGTCGACGTCAAGCACCTTCGATAGGGTTGAGGGGGAGATTGTTGATCAACCCAGTCTACAGGGCGTTGTATGCCAGGCTTTCTCCGATCAAAAGGCTGTGGTGAAGAAGTAGCTAAATAGCATTAAACTTTATCTAGTCAAAAGGCTAAGGAGAAGCAGCAGGTAAGCAGTAGTTGGCTTTCTCTAGTTAAAAAGGTTGAGCTGAACTAGCCTTTCTAGTGTGTGTGCGCTGTGCACATCCAGCCCTTTAAAAGGACCCAAGTCCTATGATTGTAACAGGCATTCCAGTGCAATACAATCATCCAGTACTAGTACCACTGTGTGTGTCTCCTCACTACTACTAGTGTGTGTGTGTGTACGTGAGCCAACACATCGACCTCTCCATCGAGCGCCAAGAAGCAAGCTAGCTTCAACTGTACTATACTAGTTCATCTCTTGGTTGTTGTTCCTGCATCCGCTGTGTTCGATCCTAAAAAGCTAGCTATATTGTAGTTTGGGCTAACATCCGAATCGGTGCAGATATAGAGCCTCGACCGAGCATAAATATGAGCCTACAGGACCCATATTTTTTGTCCAACCGTGTCAATATGACAACTGATTGTGCGGGAGGGTCGCAGCCCATTGACAAGAAAGAAGAGGAGGTGAAGAGTATGAATCTGGAGAAGAAGACAACCAAGAAGAAGAAGATTTTCCGGCTGCCACAAGAGGAGCTGGATTATTACCTTTCTTTTCAAGTGAAACCCGTTCGGCAAAGTCTGGCTCTACGGGATCCTTCCACCGCTGCTAAGGTGGATAAAATCAACCAACGAATTCTGGTTGAGCAGGAGAATATGAGACAAGAGTACGAGACCAAAGGCTATGTCACGTTCGAAAGCAGAGGTCACCGACGAGGCGACGACGATGAAGAGGAAGATGCGGCAGTAGGTGCAGCAGCTCCGTGTATTATTCCACAAGTTGGAGTAGAAGATGCAGCAACTCTTTGTGTCACTGCACAAGAAGAGGAGAAAGAGTATGAAGCAGCAACTCCTTGGATTCCACAAGGAAGAGGCCGAAGGAGATTGCGCCCGGGAGTCGTCAAGCAAGCAGGCCGCGTTAAGAAAATAATAATTTAGACTATTCAAGCAAGCAACATCCTGAGAGTAATATTTGTTAGTCATTGGCCAATTTCATTGTGATTTTAACAACAGGAATCTCTGTATCAATCATGTTGTTGGTGCTGTTGCAAATGCAGTTTAAAGCCGTTTATTGTTTTAAGCCATATCCAATGCAGAGATGTGCTTTGTGAAGAATCAGATACTTCCTCCGATCCAAAATAAGTGTTTTAAGTCATGACACTCATTTAAAATCAGAGAGAGCATTATTTATATTTCTTGTCGCTTGTGGTAAACAAGACTGGCAAAAAAAATCAGCTGCTTAACTTGTGAGCCGAATCAATAGCTTGTTTAAACACTACCAGCGGAGAAGATGATGTAGGTAGGACCAAAATAAGTCATCAGAAATTCAAGCCAAACAGAGCATCCAACACAAGCCATTCAAGACCAAGCAGATCTGCTCCACATTTTGTTGGAAGTGACATGTTTCCATTCAGAAGATTATGGTTGCCCGTACTCTCTAGGTAGCATTGGTTGCTATTGTTTGAAAAAACATCAATGTTCTCCTATGCCTGCTGAGTTGGGGTGAAACCAAAGAATCAACGTTCCCGGACAGATAAAGCAGATACTCTTCTAACTGTACATTCTCCAGCGGGCGACATATAAATTGTATGGGAAGAAGTCACGTTAAACCCATGAAACAAGAAAAAAAATCTCCCATCACCAGATCCATCGAATGCGTCCAAGGTCATTTCTACACGAGGCGTGTTTTTTGCTGCTTTCTCGAACTAATTCGTTCTCGCTTTTCCCAAACCAAAATGATTCACAGACTGTTTGGGAAAAGAAGCAGTCACGGTCCATCAAGCCCCACAACACCACCTGGTCTTCAGATCCCACTCATCCTCATCGTCACTAGGCTCAGCTGCCCAGACGGAAGTCTCTGTCCAATCAACCATCTGGGAAAGCAAAAACGAAATTCTATTGAAAAGCAAGCTCACGAAAAACCAAAAACATTATTTCATTGTCGAAAACACAATGAGGTCATAAATGATTGTCATGCAGCTGGAAAAATGATTTCCTCACCGGATGCTTGACAGTGGCCGGTGGCAGTGGTGGGAGGTTAGAAGGGGGCAGAACGGTGACGGTGGGCAGCTGCTGCTGCTGCAGGTTAGGTACCTGACAAAATTCACGTCAGGTTTGAGACTCCAATGGAGTTTAATGTGGCTAGAGAAGCCAACGACACAAATGTTTGAAATAATCAAAGATTATATGATCGACATTATTGTGCGTCCAAATGTGACATATGTCCAGGCAAATGTATCACATGAAGAGACAAGACTGCACTTACGGCGGGGGAGGAGAGGATGCAAGGCGCGGTAGGTGCTAGAGCTGGTGGCGGCAGGACACTCTGCACATTGAAACGTGATCAACAAATGTAGGAGTGCATGCTAAAACAAGTTTTGCAACGCCTTCTCATAAGACAGTAACATAAATGATTCAAGAGAGTATCACATGAAGAGGCGAGACTGCACTTACGGCAGGGTGAGGTGGAGGCGAGGCAAGCCGCGGTGGGTAGCGGCAGGACACTCTGAGAATTGAAACATGATCAGCAAATATGCATGCTAAAATAAGTTTTGCAACGCGTTCTCATAAGCAGTAACGTACATAAATTTTCAATTGAATTTCAAATTCAAGGCAAAACAGGTACTCGTTCCTGCGACCAGTTTTTATTTTCTGAATTTGAATAACAACTAATAAGAAGGTTGTTGGCAAGATGGGGACTCCTTCCAGCGACAAGCAGGAGATACGTTGTGTGCCGGACCACAAGGCCAAGATGTGTTCTGTTGAGATATGCATGCATACCACGGAAGTACCTTTCTACACCCAGGAGCAAATGCTCCTGGTGTGAACAGTACAATCAAAAAAATTCAAAAAATTCTGAAATTTTTTAGGGACATACTTCCGCAAATATTTGTCGTGCATGCAAAAATTCATCATGAAATCACATTGGTGCAAGTCGTGCCAAAAAAAACAAAATCAAAGCTCCAAAATGCTTTTGTAAGTAACATTTTCTGAGCATCGATTTTGTTTTTTTTACCAGGCCTTCCACCAATGTGATTTGTGATGAAATTCTGCATGCACAAGTAACATTTGTGAAAGTATGCCACAAAAAAAATCAGAATTTTTTGATTTTTTTTTTGAATTTTTTTGATACTACTGTTCACACCAGGAGCATTTGCTCCTGGGTGTAGAAACTCCACGTCCTGCATACCAGTGCTATTTGACATTAGCTAGACGTTTAAATACAATTTTTTGAGCGCTATCAAACTTTCTTGGCGGGTAGCGAAAAGACCGGTTTTCAACCAGTTTCCGAAAATCTCGGCCAAGAAAAAGAAAACCTTATCAACCACACATCTCACTTTTTCTTCTTTTGATTCAGTGCACATGTCACTCTAGCTGTAGCTACTTAGTACATACTACAGATTCTATGATTATTTACACATAAATTAGTTGTTCTAATTAATTAATAAGTTGTGCCCAATGTAATTCCTGAATTAAATTCTGATCACCAGAACTATGTTTGTTCTTAATCTATAATCTATAATCTATAATACCTAAATAGTTCATCCCAACTAACCTATTTTTCTTGGCATGGAGCCTATCCACCTCAGCAGCCTTGCCATATCATGAGTTACTCTTAATTGTTTTCGTCGTGCAGCACACCAAGTCAGCATTCTTTATAAAAAAAAATTAGTGTTATTCAACTCTCTGGAAAACAAAGAGGCCCTTTTGGTCTTTCGTAAGACCGTAACCCGAGAGTCAGCGTACGACCGATAAAAAGAAGCCCGATAGAAGCCCATCGGTCCATCACACCTCATGCATTCCCCACACCTCCTTTTCTGCTTCGCCAGTTCGGCTGCTCCTTCCATGGTGCCGCCGCCGGACTCCCGGGTCCTCCTTGCGGCGGCAGCATCGGACGCACCGGATGACGCATCGGACGTGGCCATACCCGTCGCCGCCCCAGTCCGTGCGGGATCCAGCAGCAACTCCCCCGTTCCTCATCGCGGTGGCGGCATCGGACGGACCGGACGCGACGGACGTCGCTATCCCCGTCGCCGCCCCAGTTCGTGCAGGATCAAGCATCAGAGGACGCGGCCATCCGAGTTGCTGCCCCAGTTCGTGCGGGGTCCAGCAGGATGACCTCGGGAAGGACCATGTCCATGGTCGTATTCATGATCTTCTGTTACTACTGCAAGGACACTTGAGGCGTTGAGGGTCACGTCAAGGAGGCAGATGGTGATGATGTCAAGGAATCAGACCCAATTCTTAGGTGATTTCACACAGCCTTGATTTGTACTTGGTAAGCCGGCGGGCGTGGCCTCCCACCCTTCTCGACGGCTTCTCCGCCCTGTCGCCCGAGCTTCGGGTTTATTAGCCTACTGTATGCCGTAGTGTACGCGCTCTGTATAGTCTCCGCGTACGCGTACGTGCTCCAGATCGTGGCTGCCAAGTAGTGGCGCACGCCCAAGGTAGTTGTTCACCCCATGATCTCCACTAGGCAGTGGGCACCCCAAGCTGTTCAAATACCCCTGCCTGTGATCAATCAAAGTGTGGTGCAATTCTCCCTACTCTCTCCTCATAACATGGTATCAGACGTTCCCAACCTGCCCAACCCATTTGCGCAGGCCACCGATCCTGCTTCCGCTTCCATGGCGTCGGCTGCCGACGCCGACGATCTTCATGACGTCCCTCTGGCCGCTGCGCCACCTGCCGCTGCCTCTCCTCCCGCAGCCCCGGACGCGCCCGTGCCGTCCCCGCCCGTCCCTGCACCGGCCCTTCCCGCCCTGCCTCCTGCCGTCTCCACGCCTGTTGTGCGCGCACCTGCCCCGATCCTTCCCTCGTCGGTCTTACACACCGTCGACATTCGTCGCCACGTCCCCGTCACACTCGACCTCCTGGCCGGCAACTACTCCCAGTGGCGCCGCCACTTCAACACCGTCGTCGGCATGTTCGGTCTCCACGACCACCTCGACTCCGCGGCGGTTCCGCGCCACGACGACCCCGAGTGGAGCATGGCTGATCACGTCGTGGTGCACTGGCTCTACACCACCATCTCGCCAGAGCTCCTCGACGCCGTCATGCAGCCCGAGGATACCGCGCTCACGGTCTGGACCGCGGTCGACGGCATCTTCCGCGACAACCACCTCGCTCGCGCCGTCTACGTCGACGCCGAGTACCATGCGCTTGTCCAGGGCGACCTGACGGTGAAGCAGTACTGCACCAAACTCAAGTCCTTCACCGACCAGCTGCGCGATCTTGGGCAGTCCGTGACGGAGACGCGCCAGGTCTTCCATCTCCTTCGCGGCCTCAACCGCCAGTATCACGCCGCGATCCCCCACATCACCTCCCAGGTCCCCCTGCCCTCCTTTCTTCAGGTGCGTTCGTTCCTTCTCCTGGAGGAGCACCGTGCAGAGCAGTCGGCACGTCTGCAGTCCTCCCACGCGCTGGTCGCCGCGCGCGGGGCCGTGCCCCCTTCGCCCGCGCCCCTCACCGACAACAACCGTGAGCTGGGGCGAGGACGTCGCCGCGGCCGCGGCAACGGTGCCACCGTTCAGGCACCCCCTGCGCCCAGCCTTACGCCGCGCCCACCGTCGGTCCTTGCACCGGCGCCCGACGCCAATTCATGGACTGGCCTCGTTCAGGCCTGGCCAGTGGCATGGCGCGCTCCCGGCTCTGGTGTGCTGGGACCCCGCCCTGGCACGCCCCATCAGCAGGCTATGCTTGCGGCGCCCCACCAGCCCGCGCTCCTGCCGTACGGCTACGGCGCCACCGGCGCTCCTGGCTACGGGGCACCCACTGGCTACGGCCACCCAGGGGCTGGTCCGTCCTCGCTGCCGTCCCCCGCCTGGGACATGGCCTCGCTCCAGGCCGCGCTCCACAGTGCCACCGCCGGCCCGTCCTCACGATGGTTCGCTGGCTTCGTCACCACCGATTTTTTGCACCAGCGGCTTGGCCATCCAGGGCGCGCGTCGACTGCTGCTCTCCCGTTCGAGTTCTGCAAGACCTCGCCCCATGTCTGTCATGCCTGCCATATGGGCAAACACACACGTCTCCCGTTTCAGTCGTCTAGTAGCACAAGCATGTTTTCCTTTCAGCTTTTACATCTTGATGTATGGACCTCTCCCATTGTAAGCATCTCTGGCTATCAGTTCTACTTAGTCCTCCTGGATGATTACATGCATTATGTATGGTCATTTCCTGTCAAACACAAGTCTGAAATATCCCAGATTCTCCTTGAGTTCTTCGCTTATGTGCAGACACAGTTTCAGCTCCCCATCCTCGCATTGCAGACTGACAATGGGCGTGAGTTTGACAACTCCACCGTTCGTAGTCTCGTCGCTCGCCATGGCACTCACTTCCGCCTTACTTGCCCGTACACGAGCCAACAGAACGGCAAGGCCGAGCGTGTTCTCCGCACACTCAATGACGGGGTTCGCGCTCTGCTCATCCATGCATCCATGCCCGCCCGCTTTTGGGCCGAGGCACTTAGCACCTCCACTTACCTCCTTAACGGTCGCCCATGCCGCACCAGCTCGCCCTGCACGCCACATGAACTCCTGCTTGGCGTCCCTCCTGACTACTCACTGCTCCACGTGTTCGGGTGCCTCTGCTATCCCAACCTGACATCCACCTCACGCCACAAGCTTGACACACGCTTTGCGGCCTGCGTATTTCTCGGATATCCCCCGGATCACCGCAGCTGCCGCTGTTTCGATCCCATCTCTCGCCGTGTCCTCACGTCACGACATGTGTTTTTCCATGAAACAGTGTTCCCCTTTGCCGTCCCTGTCTCCCTAACCTCGCTGCGCCGCCTGCTCCGTCACCCTCTGTCTTGCAGGTCCCGCTTGTCGTTGGGCCAACTACTGCGCGCGTCGCCCTGTTCAGCTACGGTAGTGCGATCGCCATCCCGCGGCTCTCCCCATGCCTCGCCCCGCGCGGGCACCCCGCGTTCAACCGTGGGCGTCGGATCGGTGACGGACGGCTCCCCCCACGCCTCGCCTCGCGCGGGAACCCCGCGTTCAACCACGAGCATGGGATCGGCGACGGACGGCTCCGCGCGCTCCCCTCCCAGCGCGCCAAGTGCGGCTTCAAGCTCCATCGTCCGATCTTCCACGAGCGGTGCTGCTTCCACTGCGTCAAGCGCGCCTTCTTCCTGCCCAAGCACGGGGCTGCCTGTGGCTGCTGCCACTCCATCGCCACCGGCAGTCCCGCGGCCGATGGTCACCCGCGATCAGCGCGGCATCTTCCGGCCGAACCCACGCTACTACGACGCCGCGCCTGCCGTCACCACCGCGGAGCCCTCGCCTGTTCCTCGCTCCTGTCCGCACTGCGGTTCGGGACCCCAACTGGTTCGCCGCCATGCGCGACGAGTATGACGCGCTCATGCGGAACCGCACTTGGGAGCTCGTGCCGCGGCCTGCCGGTGCCAGCCTTATCACCGGCAAGTGGACCTTCAAGCACAAGAACAACGCCGATGGCTCTCTCGCCCGCTACAAGGCCCGGTGGGTCGTACACGGATTTCGTCAACGCGCCAGCATCGACTACGGCGAGACATTCTCGCCGGTCGTCAAGCCGGCCACCATCCGCACCGTCCATACCCTGGCGGCGTCGCGTGGCTGGCCTGTGCACCAACTTGACGTTTCGAACGCTTTCCTGCACGGCAACTTGGAGGAGGAGGTGTACTGCCTCCAGCCCGCTGGCTTCGTCGACAGTGCACGTCCTCACCACGTCTGCCGCCTCTCCAAGTTCCTATATGGCCTGAAGCAGGCGCCTCGCGTGTGGTTCCTCCGCTTTGCTGGCTTCGTCAAGACGCTCGGGTTCGCCGCCACTCGCTCGGACTCCTCCCGGTTCACGCTTTGCCACGGCGCGGACACGGCGTACCTGCTACTCTACGTGGATGATATCGTCCTCACAGCGTCCACTCCGGCCGTGCTTCACCGCGTGGTTGCCGGCCTCACCAGCGAGTTCGCCATGAAGGACCTTGGGCCCCTTCACTTCTTCCTCGGCATCAAGGTGACCCGCACTCCCGCTGGCTTCTTCCTCTGTCAACAACAATATGCAGACGATGTTCTCGATCGCGCCGGCATGGACACATGCCGCCCCTCGCCGACCCTGATTGACACCAAGAGCAAGCTTCCGGCTGCCGACGGCCCCCGTGTGGATGATTCCTCCGCGTACCGCAGCATTGCTGGCGCCCTGCAGTACCTCACCATCACCAGGCCCGAGATCGGCTACGCCGTGCAGCAGATATGCCTGCACATGCACGATCCGTGCGAGTGCCATCTCGCACTCGTCAAGCGTGTGCTCCGGTACGTCCGCGGCACGGCTCACCTCGGCCTCCATCTGCGCGCCTCCACCACTCTGGATCTTCGTGCCTTCACCGACGCCGACTGGGCCGGCTGCCCTGACACCCGGCGCTCCACCTCAGGCTTCTGCGTCTATCTGGGCGACGCACTCGTTTCCTGGTCCTAAAAGCGCCAGGCGACGATATCGCGCTCCAGCGCGGAAGCCGAATACCAGGGCGTGGCCAACGCCGTGGCCGAATGCGTATGGCTCCGACAGCTGCTCGGTGAGCTCTTCGCGCCGGTCACCAAGGGGACTCTGGTCTTCTGCGACAATGTGTCTGCAGTATACCTCTCTGCGAACCCAGTTCACCATCGACGCACGAAGCACGCGGAGCTGGACATCCATTTCGTTCGCGAGCGTGTGGCCCTCGGCGAGTTCCGTGTTCTTCATGTGCCCACGCGCCAACAGCTCGCCGACATCATAACCAAAGGCCTGCCGTCCGATGTGTTCTCTGAATTCCGCTCCAGTCTATGCGTCGCTGCCGCTGACGATGCGACTGCGGGGGGTATTAGCCTACTGTATGCCGTAGTGTACGCGCTCTGTATAGTCTCCGCGTACGCGTACGTGCTCCAGATCGTGGCTGCCAAGTAGTGGCGCACGCCCAAGGTAGTTGTTCACCCCATGATCTCCACTAGGCAGTGGGCACTCCAAGCTGTTCAAATACCCCTGCCTGTGATCAATCAAAGTGTGGTGCAATTCTCCCTACTCTCTCCTCATAACAGGGTTGCATGCTCATCAGAAGCCAGGTTCCTCTGTTGCTCCCGTACCAGTGTCCGAGGCGAGCAAGCATGTCAGCTATGGCATGTAAGGAGGCATGTTTCCTGCTGCATTCATCCTCTGCGGGTCTATTCTTTACAGTCTATAAGATTGAATAAAATATATGCACGATTTGGAATGGATGATTTTGTAGGATAAATTAGTACTATTATTAGTTTTGAGGCTTCCTTTCTATATATTTTGTTTACAATTACATGCAGGAGGTGTTTGGTTCGCCCTTTTGTATCGTAACCTGATTACAGCGTTAATGGATACCGTGAGATCTTGTTTGTTTTGGTTGCTTCGTAATCGCATAACACGGTATTAGATCCCAGCCTAGTACAAATCTGTTACCGGTCAAAATCGTCCGTAATTAAAGCCGCTACAACCGCCGCCTCCTCTGCGATTAAAGCGTCGTTGCTGCGACCAGCCGTCCACGCCTACGTGCGCCGCCGCAACTAGCCGCTGCCGGCTCCGTCCTCGTTGTCGCCGTCGTTCCACCGGCCGCCGCCCCAGTCGCTGCATCCGCCGCCGCCCCAGTCGCTGCATCCGCCGGCACCGTCGCCGTCGTTCCACCTGCCACCGCCCCCGTCGCTGCATCCGCCTTCGTCATCGTTAGCGTCGGCCTCGCTCTCAGGACCTTGCCTCCAAGACACGAATGAGGTTGGTAGGGAAGCTACACCGGTGTCCCATGTGTCTGTTCCTTCTCGGCTTGGACCTAGACACCATGCTTCCAGCCGGCGGTTCGTCCTAGACTGATACATCCGCAACTCTGGTATTCATTAACGTTACAGTGTAGAACCAAACAAGATACTCCCTCCATTCCATAATGTAGTGCCTATAGATTTTTGTAAAAGTCAAACTTTGCCAACTTTGACCAAGTATATAGAGAAAATTGTCTACATCTACAATACCAAACATGTATATTTTGAAAATATCACTCACGATGTATCCAATGAGATGCATTTGGTATTCTAGATGTACCTACTTTTCTCTATATATATGGTCAAAGTTTGTAATGTTTGACTTTTGTAAAAATCTATAGGCACTACATTATGGAACGGAGGGAGTATGATTTTTGCCCATACTGTTTACGTTGACGGTGTAACCCATTTACGTTTGCGTTTCCGTTACCATTTTGCAACCAAACACCTCCGCAGTCTGAAACTTTGAATTTAATACACATGCATCAGGCCTTATTACCAAGAAAATGTGGAAAGTGAGGCGGCGGTGAAGCAGTAGCTAGCGCGGGGTGCGTCACCCTGTGCCTGTGGTATTGTAGGAAATCACAGCCTTGGACAAGCTCGCTGGAATCAAGCCAGGTTAGTACATTGATCCTCCAGACACCTATTTCTTCTTGCAAATTTAGAAAAGGGAGGTTGCGACATCGTTTCCATTTTCCTAATTCTCTAATCTGTAGGGCCGTGAGACAACGAAGTTGCGGTGGCGAGAAATGATGGTTCTCCTGATCTACCTTTCAGTGGTATCTTCTAAGGCATCCCTGATATGTCTCCTTTTGATTCTTAAAAAAATCTCATACATTTTTCTTGCTATGAATAGACATCTCCTAAATACAGATATATTAATTATGTTTGCCTCTAGGAGCGTGACATCATAGCCCGAGTATTTAACAAAAAACTATCACATTTCACGCAACCATGCCTACAAGCTACCACTTTACAAATTTGTGCCGAAAACTATCATTTTTTATTAATCTTTGACTAAAAACTACCAATGTCTGAAAAGTGTCCGATTCGGCTCGTCTAAACCCCTTTCTGACAAGTTGGGCCCACTCGTAAGCGTTGACGTGGCACAATAGCCAACTCCGTTAGATTGACGGTTATGTTGACCGCTATGACATGTGGGGCCCACATGTCAATCTCAATAAATTTTCTCAGTTTTTTGAACTTTTTTTAAAATTTAGTCATTGACTTAAATCTAAACCAATTAGTACTTAGACTGATCTGACAATATGGGCCTGTTTGACAGTGACCCATCCAACACTAAACTAATAAAGTAAAATGTATCAGCGGTCATTGTATTTGTGTCAAAAACTCACTTTGGTCACTGTACATAAGAATACGGTCAATACGGTAACTGAATACGACTTGAGGTGATTATACGGTCACTGGTCACTGTATAGCTATGTATTTTGACTACTTTGACCAGTCAAACTACCTTTGGGGCACGTGATGCAGCCTAGTCAGCCAACAATCTCTCTCTACCTTTATGTGGCTCCAACTTGTCAATAGGTAGAAATAAACAAAGTAAATTAAAATGCACCGGATCGAACCTGAGATCTTAGAGTGGGAACCCGCACGCTCAAGCAATCTTAACCGAAACATTTTAGTGTTCGTTTGCATGGTAATGTTATTTTATACAGAAGCACGCGGCATGCAGCAGCACGGGTGCACGCAGCACACACGCATTGCAGCCATGTACACACGCCCAAATCTCTCCGGTACCTCGCCATGCAACCCGTGGAGTCCTGCCTCGCCGACGCGTCTGCCGTCTCTCAGGTTCCGAGCCCTCGCGCCATGTCTTCCACGTGCTCACCGCGGCCATGTATCTTCGGGCCTTCAGCGTCTGGTTCACACGCAGCCTGCGGCAGCTTGGCGCGCCTGTGCAGCCTCTCACCATTCTCAACTTGCACGTACACACACAAGCAAACACAAACAAAGCTCAGTACGCGCGCACAGCAAGCAGCAGCCGCCTGGCATGGCTTGTGGAATTGGACGGTGCCAGGGTGCACGTCGTGCTGCCGTTTATCCCGTACTGGGTCTCACGAGCGCTCGCCGTGTCGCAATACCGACCGATGCTGACGGATGTACATGAGCTGCGAGACGAGGCGACGCAACGCATGCCAACTCTGTTTGCGTGAGATGGCCACATGAACGATAGTGGAGATATCCACATCGGTTCGCTCTCGTCATGCGCCCACACCACGGTAGCGCGGCTGCCGGAGCACGATCCGGTGGCCTGCGATGTGTCATGGCCTGAATGTAAGTCTTTGTAGAGATTTTTTTATAAACTGCATACAGATGTATATAGATGCATTTTAAATTTAGATTCATTCATTTTGCTCCGTATGTAGTCCATCTAGTGCAATCTCTACAAAGACTTATATTTAGGAACGGAGGGAGTATGCATCATGCATGCTACAGTAAGTGCTAGGCTGCTAGCTGTGTGCCTGCGTGCGTGTTGTGTGCGAGTGTATGCAATTGTGCATGCGTGTTGTGTGCGACTGTGTGCGTGCTTATTGTGTGCTCTTAATAATAAGGTCGCCTTCTAAGGCCCTGTTCAGTTCGGAGGATAAGAATACAAAGGTTTAGGGAAAAACAGATGAAAGGGGAAGGAAGAGAGGTGCAAAACAGTGGAACAGAAAACGCCGTAGGAAGCTAAAAGGTTGGCGTTCGGTACGCAGGAGAAGAAATCCCACGAAATCAGTGTTAGGAAATATTATTAGTCAAGATGTTAGCGTCAGTTTTAGGCTAGCATAGCAGTTAGGATTTTCTATAGGCTAACTACCTACAGTTAGCGTTGTCCATATGCTGTCTATGGCGAAGGGACATCATGCCTGTTTAAACAGGCACAATCATTGTAACCGACGTTGTAACACGCCTGTTCAGATGGTATATAAGGCTGAACAGTAACATCAATAAAACTACTCCATTCACTTCAATCTCTTATTTCTTCTCACGTTATCCGCACGCATGCTCTGAAACAGAGAGCTAATAGGCATAGGAGAAGTACAGAGAAAACATGTGAGAAAGATGGCAACTTTGCCGGAACTAGCATTTGCCTTTGCAAGGCTTGTCGCAAGACGCCATCGCCCCAGGTTTGCTAGCCAGAACTTCGGCATTGCTGCTTACCATCGCCGGGCGTTTGGCACTCGCCGCCATGGCTGCCTGGACAGGAATTGTAGCCTCCGTCGCCGCAACCGCTGGGTGCCCCGCCGCTGCTCCGGCCCTGGTGGTGGCCTCCGCCGTCGTCATCACGGAAACAGCTGGGTGTGCCGACGCCACCAAACTGGCAACCGCTGGGTGCAGCGCAACCACTCCAAGGGAACACCGGAGCCAGGCACGAGGACGGTTGTGCCCAAGGAAGTGACACCGGTCATACCACAAGAGGCTGCTGCCGAACCAGTGGTTGTTGACGAACAAGTCGCTGCCGTGCCGGAGATCGCAGCCGAAGAAGTTGCTGCCATGCCGGACATCGTCGCCGAGCAGATGGTCGACGCAGAATACGAAGACGAGGCCTCTGCCTCAAACGTCAGCGCGGACGCCGACGACCTGATGCCACTACCGCCGGAGTTCACCGTTCCGCCCATGGAGTGGCTGCTGGGCGGACCGAGCGCCGGTTGGCTTGTCTACGATCCCGAGCGTGACTTTGGCGACGAGGAACTCCCGGGGCCACCACCAGCATCATTTCCGACGATGTACTACAGCCCGCTCCACGGGTACGGGCCACGCCTGCCGTTCTCGTCGCCGCCAACTGCGGTTGACATGGAGATGCTACCGTCGGGCTTCGTCATCAACCTCCTGCCGAAGGTGAAGACAGACGAGATCGAGACCGCTGCGCCGACGCTCGCTCTCCCAGCGCTCCCCGACCACAACCTCCCAGCACCGGATGTGGAGGAGAAGGAGCACCAGGAAGCAGCGCCGCAGTCCGCACTCCCGACGCCCTCGCCGGAAGCCTGTGTACTACTCCGTCGCTTTGCATCAGCCATGACTGCTCGCCCCGCTGGAATCCGCATCGGCACCTGGTCGCCGGAAGCACTTGGCCTCGCTGGCCGCGTCGCAGATCTCAGCCTCCACGAGGCCGCCGCCCAATCCCCCTCCTCCTCTGCGGGGGGGCCACCGCGCCGCTGAAGGAGCCGGCCCTGAGCGCCGGCCTGAAGCAGAGCTCGAACGAGCAATTGTGGGGTGGATGTGTGATTTGGGGTGTACCTTATCCACTCCCTCCTCGATTCCTTTTACACGCTTCAGCGGTGCCGACAGAACCATGGGCCACGCGACATGACCAAACAAGCCACGTCTACTACCACTCGGGATGTGTAGTACTAATGTACTCCCGTTTGTATTAGTTAGACGTACTAATTAGACGTACTCGCAGTTTGTATTCCCTAGCTGGAGATTTACTCCTTTATAGTAATATTAAGTGTGCTATAAATTTATGTTTAGGACCCTCAGTTTGTCCTTTAATCATATATGGTGTTGTAAATCTATACTGTAGCCCTTATATCCACAAATATATGTAATATGACATGTTTATTAATATTTGTTTTAGTATATTGTAACATGTTATTTGGTACAACAATTTTATTTTTGCATTTGAGAGATATATATTTTTCTTGCAAAATTCTCTTTTTAATATGAGATAAAAAAAAGCCAAAATAAAATATGTGATTACTTTGAATTATATTTGTGCAATCACAAGGTAATGGCATCTACTGTATATTACAGTTTTGCCTGTTACTCAGAGGCATTTTATACCTCCATAGTGCTCTTCCAAATATATCAAAATTCGATGGTCTTCACATATATGGCTTGCAAATTATAAATGTTCCTCTGGAACATATTTGTTGTTTACCAAAATAAATTTTACTATCAAGTAAATTAATCAAATGCATGATCATACATGCAGGAAATATGGCTGACATCAATAAGAAAGAATTCCAAGAACTACAAATAGATGGAAGTAACTATCTATCATGGGCCATGGATGTGAAAATATTCTTAAGTGGACATAGCCTTGGTCCTTGCATTCTCGCACCCCCCGAAAATGCTCCAGAAATACCTCAAGTGGTAAAGTATGCAGCATTGCACTACATAAGGCACCACCTCCATCCTGATTTAAAAACTGAATATTTGATGGAGGAAAATCCATTAGCTTTATGGGACTCCCTCAAGGATAGATATGACCAACAAATAGCAATAATATTGCCAGAAGCCCAAAGAGAATGGTCTCTTATAAGGTTTCAGGACTTTAAGTCCGTTTCTGCATATAATTCTGCCGTGCATAAAATTAACTCCAAACTAAGATTTTGCAATCAACAAGTTTCAGATGTAGACTTAATAGAGAAAACTTTATGCACTTTCCATCCCTCGATGAGGATATTGCAACAGCAGTATCGTCAACATAAATACACAAAGTATTCTGAGCTTATATACACATTACTTCAGGCCGAGAAGCATGATAAACTTCTGATGCAGAATCATAATACTCGCCCAACGGGTGCCATGCCTATCCCTGAAGCACATGTTAATGCTCATTTTACTGGTAAATTTGGAAACCATAAAAGGAATTTCCAAAAATTCAAGGGAAAATGGAAACAAAATAATGGTCCGAAGACCAACGGTCAAACTAAGGGGAAAGATCATTTCAAGAAACATGATCAAAATGACAGCTCTCAAACTTGTCAAAGGTGTGGATGCATGAATCATCGTACTAATCAATGCCGAATTCCCAAGCACCTTGTGGATCTATACATGAAGTATGGACAAAAATGCGAACAAGTTCATGGAAAGAAAACTGAAGCTCACTTCAACGCCATTCAAGATAACCCTCAAGCCGGTCCTTCTCAAAGCGCTATTGAAGTATTCAAGCCGAAGGACGATATCATCCTCGATGAAGACATGCTTGTGGGTTACACCCAAGATGTTTTTGGAGACCTCACTTAATCTCCGGAAATATGTTGATGTCATTTAGCTATTTCAATACTACAAAATGTTATATATTGTATAACAATAAGTAGAATAAAGTCTTTCAGACTAGTATATTATATTATGTGAATCAGACATAATATTGTAATGTATTTATATTAGAATTTTATAATATAAATACCTTGTATGTAATTTTATAAATATATGAATAAGATATGATTTATTTTAAAATATTCTCTTTCTATCTATATAACTTTTACGGGAAAAATCCGATGGAATAAGAGTTAAGTTTAGTGGATAGTGCTACCACTAATACAATTTAAAGGGAAACAACATACTTCTAAACTCTTACAGAGAGAAAGCAATTATTGGTTCAAGAAGAGCCACTTTCACACTCCCTATGGGTACTCCTATCGTAATTCAGAATGCACTCTTGTATCCTGAATCTACTCGTACCCTTATAAGTTTCAAAGATATCCAATCTAACAATTTCCATCTAAAACATTAGAGGTGGATAAGACATAATTTTTTCTTTTAACAAAAAGCAATGGATATGAGGAACAAACTCTTGAAAAATTCCCTTCATTCTCATCCGGACTATACTTTACATACATCAAACCTGTACCTTATGTTGCGTATAAAATAATTTTTCAAAGTCTTGATAAATTCAAGACTTGAAATGATCACCTTGGTCACCCCAAAATTGGGATGATACGAAAGATTAGTGAACATTTTGTTGGTCACAATTAAAAGCTGCAAAAAAAAATCTCAAGTCATCAGATTTTATGTGCACCACATATGCCATGAGAAAATTGATTTTTAGGACACTCTCATCTTAAAATTCAGAAAGTAGCCATTTAAATTTCTTGAACACATCCAAGAATATATATGTGGACTACTCAACCATTTCTGGGACATTTATTCATGGTATCAATAGACATCTAAAAAATGATCTTATGTGAGTCTCTAACCTCCACAAAACCATGAATTCCTAAATTAATTGCTCAAATTATCAAATTAAGAGCAAATTATCCTACCATATGGATTAAACCCATTTGAATGTCGTTTTCACGAGCATGTATGATTTTTATGAAGTACCTCATGTACATACCCAAAATGGTGCAGCTAAATTCTTTATCAAAAGAATAAAACTAATAATGTGACCACTTCTACAGAATTTTAATATGCCAACATCTTGTTGGAAACATGCGGTCTTACATGCCGCAAATCTATTCTAGATCATAACAACTGCATATCATACTGATTCCCCTTACAGTAAGTACGTGGAAATCAAACAAGTATTTTCCATCTGCAAAAATTCGGTTATATACCGATATCACCACTCCATCGTACATGGGCCCTCACATAAATTTGGGATCTATGTGAGGTATAACTATTTATTTATCTGTCAATCATAAATATTTTAAACTTCCATAAGGAGAATTAGTTATTGCCTTTACGCTGATTACATTTAAAATAAGGACATTTTTGGCATTAGGGGGAGATTCGTACCACAAAGAATGCCAAGAAATAAAAATGTCATAGACATTCAGTCCTCATATTCACGTACTTCAAAATCTGAACCTAAAGTTCAATCATATATATTTGCAACACTTTGCAAATCTGCCAAATACATTTACTTATGACAAAGACGTCATCAAATCACATTATGCATGCAAGCAATGTGCCATACAAAGTGGAAGTACCTCATACAACCACTATTCTCCCCAAATGAGAGCTAAAGGGGGAGGAACATGGTCACATGAGAAATGGCTCATATGCATCTGCGGAAAAAAGAGGAAATTATATCCTCAACTAGTAAATGTAGTTCAAACTCAAGTTGAATAACACATAACGGATGCTCATCATCCAAACCCAACATAAATGTGCACACAATTTGAATTGTTGGGACATCGAAACACCTTGACTCCATTCTTATGGGAAATCACGAGGAGTTAAAAGATGTAAATATTATTTCCACAAATCCTATTGATTCAACATAATCATATAACATAAGACTACATATGTCGACATATATTTGTTCTTAAATTGCTAAAACCTTTAGGGCCCTGAACCAAAGTCCATGGCAGAATGCCTAATGCATTCATATATTGGTTCAACTAGAAGGAAGCAATTAAATAAGAATAGCACTCGCTTAACAAAAGAGATGTATTTACCACTGTAATACATTCTCCTCATAATTATCTTCCCTTTTGGAAGACAAATGAATTTTATTTCATAACAAAAACAATGAGGTGGTGAAAAGCGATGCTTGTAGCATAAGGGTTCATGCAAAGACCCGACATCTATTATGATGCAACGTACCCTCTTGGTATAGGTGGAATTACGTTTTGATATTAATATTATTGGCAGTTACAAATAAACCATCCATGCAGTTAATAGACTCGGTGATTACATACTCATATGGATCACCCAATTCAGACATATATATATATAAGTCCATTAAAGGCTTGAAAGTCTGAACTTATGAACAAATCGCAACATATATTGTGTAAAACATCAAAAGTCACTTCATGACTAAAAATAGTCGAAAAATTGTGTGGTAAAATCGACTACGAGAGTTCCTTCTTTAAAAGGATTACTCACATAATGATTGCTTGATTACATGTAGTTATTTAACAAAATCCCTCGTTGGATTCTACATGACCTATGTATATACCAATGATTTTCATCTTCAAAGTATATACCAGATATGAAAGGTGCTCACAATCGTATCAAGACGGATATTGTGTAGTTAAGATTCAACAGAATCATCTTCCATTATCTATCAAGATAATACCACTTGTATTGCTCAAATACATACGATTTATATATTGAACAATATTGCAAGTTGAGATTTTGCAAAGTTCAGGGGGAGAAAACTCCTAGAACTGAACTTATTAATTATCATCCGATAATAATATAATGTACTCTTTCCTTATGAGTTTTCCAATATTGGTTTCTCATATGGGTTCTATTGAGACAATTATTATACCTACGGTATATCAAATTCCTATATTTTCTTTTTATATTTTTCACAGAATTTAGAAGGGTATAAGACTATGCAAGATCAAACAAGGATTTTGTGACACTTGAAGATATATGAAGATTCTCAAGACAATAAAGTTTAAACTACAGCGTTGTCCAAGGGGGAGTGTTAGGAAATATTATTAGTTAAGATGTTAGCGTCAGTTTTAGGCTAGCATAGCAGTTAGGATTTCCTATAGGCTAACTACCTACAGTTAGCGTTGTCCATACGCTGTCTATGGCGAAGGGACATCATGCCTGTTTAAACAGGCACAATCATTGTAACCGACGTTGTAACACGCCTGTTGAGATGGTATATAAGGCTGAACAGTAACATCAATAAAACTACTCCATTCACTTCAATCTCTTATTTCTTCTCAATCAGCACATGTAGGTCCCATTTTGCTTTGGTTCTTGTGTATGTGGGCCACAAGGTGTACAGATCAACCATTTTTACAGCCGCGCGGGTCCTGCTTGCATGGATGGGTAGTCTTTTCCCTTCCACAGCCTCGACCTGTGCGAAAAAATTGGGTAGGAGTGAATGTTTTGCTTTCCCGTGAAAACGTAGGTTGTCAAAACTTTCCAGCGGATTGGAGAGAAGAGATTCCTTTGTTCCGAACGGTCAAAAGGAAAAGAAATCCTTAGGAATCAATTTCCTTTGAGTTTCCTGCATTTTCCCTGCGTCCCGAACAGGGCCTAATTATTTAGCGCAACGAGCGGCTGGTTTAATTGGCTAGATCTCCTGGCGGTAGCGACAAGACCCTAGTTTGAATCCTCACTGTCGCATAGTTTTTCCTATTTTTTATTATTCCACCCACTGATTAGGTGGGACCCACATAAAGGTATAGAGGGTAGGCAGCTTGACTGGTCAAAGTAGGCAAAATACGAAGATATACGATGATCCAGTGACTGTATAATCACCTCAAGTCGTATTCAATGACCGTATTAATCGTATTCTTATGTACAGTGACCAAAGTGGACACAAGTACAATGACCGCTGATGCATTTTACTCAAACTAATTAATAGTCAACTCAGAAAACAAATCGAGCTGGCCTTGCGACGGCGGCCATGGTAGCTGGCTCGAGCTGAGCTCGAGATCGAGTGCGGGCGTGATAGTGGCCATGGTAGCTGGCCTTGCGCCCCTTGGCGCAGCCGCAGTAGACGCAGATCCGTCGGAACCGCGACGTCCACCGCTCCAGCACCGCCTCGGCCACGCCGCCGTCCTTCCCGAGGCCGAGCGCGCTGCGGCTCGGCTCCGGCGTCCCTAGCTCCGGGCCCATCTCCGTGGCCGGCATGGCTACGATGACGAACGCGGACGGCTCCGCTACTACCGCCGCCGCCGTGATGCTCATGGTCGTGGCAGCCGCGGAGCGCGCGAGAGGGATTTGTTGGGGAAGGGAGGGAGCAGGGGGGAGTGGGAGAGGCTACGTGGCGTGTGATGGGGGGAGGAGGTGGGCTGGCCCTGCAAGGCTATATAGGCTCCGGTTGACATCCGCCGCCGGCGATGAGGACTATCCCTGGTCTTCCTCCATGGGAATCTTAGAGGAAGGAGTTAGAAATGACATGTGGGCCTCATTCGAGTTGACGGTCAAACTTGATGGTTCTGACTTTTTTAGTCCTGACCTGTGGGACAACCCTGTCATAATCGAGTTTAAACTAGCCGAATCAGCCACTTTTCAGACATGGTAGTTTTTAGTCAAAGATTATTCAAAAATTGATAGTTTTCGACATAAATTTGTAAAGTGGTAGTTTGTAGGCACGGTTGCGCGAAATGTGGTAATTTTTTGTTAAATACTCTCGTAGCCCAAACAAGTTGTTTCTGGATTTGATATTTAGCTTGCCATTAAAATTGCAACTTCATGAGATTCTAAACCTGAAGGTAGTGTGCTTCCCTTTTTATTATACATGCTCTAGAATACTAATTATAGCCGACAAAATAATGATTTTTTAGCAGGAACATGATTGATGGGAGGGTATGATCTTCATTGGCCTCAATGCTGCTACCTGGTCAGGTTAACTAAGGATACCCATATAATACTATTTTGCTTTGATCATGCTCCTATTTGTGGTGTTTTACACAAAAATAAGAGCACATAGTTGAGGAGTTAAAATATTAATTTATTGCAACATCGTCTTCCTACAACATACAATTACTGCTATGCCAATAAGCTACGGACATTATAGTTCATGAATTAATAATTCTGAAATTGGTATGCTTTCGATGTTAAACATCTAAACATGAACCATTGATGTATAATTATGTAAATCAAAGCAAGTAATCTACCTAGAGAACTTAGTTGTTCTCACCATCCTCCTGTGCTTTAGTACTTTACACCAAAATAAGAGCCCGTAATTGAAGAGTTTATAGTTGTCAAGTGTTTGCAACGCTATCTTCCTGCAGCACATAAATTCTTATGCCTCCTATTTCATTGTTTGAGTGCAATCTGAACCCTGTAGGCAGTAGGCTGTTAAGCCATCCAGCTACAAACATTACAATTTATGGATAATAATGCTGATCTCTATATACTGTCGACATGAAAAGATGAATCACTATTGTATATACATTATGTCAAAGTAATAGATGTACAAAGACCTTATTTCGAATGACGGGAATCAGATCTACAGTTCTTTCTTTTTGACGAGCAATGGCAGGTGTTCGCCAATTCATTAAGTAGAGGGAAAAGAACCAAGGTCCTAGGGTATCATACAGATCATCTCCAAAGCCGGAGGCTGGCTGAGGGAGAGCACCACATAGCTCGAATATAAATACACATATTACAATTGATTTTTGTGTACAACTGCAGTGCAGTTCCGTTGTATATATGGTGACCGAATTTTTGATAATGTGTACCTCACTCCATTTCAAAGTAAATGTCATTTTTACAACACATTCAGTTTTCGGATTTAAATAGGATGGTGGAACTGGATGCAAACTTATGTGGTGTGCTAATGAAAAGTGCAAAATGCATACTGTTTGAAAGCATAGGCAAATTTCTGAAGCTACTTCCATTTTCCGTAAGTAATGGAGCATGACATAGAAGTGTTCCTATTTGATAGCTCTCTTTGTCATTTCTCATTTGTAATATTTGCACCATGCCGGTGCCAAATTCTTTTTACTTGGCTGCACTACTGAAATTGATCTGAATTACACTTCTCCAACTCTGTAGCTATATGTGAGTCTCCTACTAAATTTTTGACAGCTGCGTAGTTAGGTACACTCATTATTCATGTTTTTTTATTATAGTTGCTTAGCATACATGCTATGGTTACCAATAGGTTCTTGGTACTACTATCTTCGAACATTGCAGACCTTAAGAAATGATAAACTAAACTTTATCAGCATCACATGCAAGCTGGGAAACTTTATGATGCTATCCTTTTGAGCATACATGTTTGAGATCAAAATAGCGGTCAGTCAGAGACCAAGCGCTGATGTCTGTTTGATAAAAAAAATAGCACTGTGCTCCTTCAACATGGCTGTTTGTTCTTATTCTCTATGCTTGATGATGACATCCAAATTTACAAGATTCACAGGACTAGCTCGCAACGTGTTCTCATAAGACAGTAAACATAAATGGTTGAAGAGAGTGTTGAAGCGCATCTAAATGTAATAATCCACTTGACAAAAATCAGTAAACACTTAGCAGCTACAACATGATTCCATGCTTAAGAGTACTACTTGAATCCAAAACACATCACCAAAGTAGTATCAAGAACTTTATCTTTAGTTAGCATCAAATCAACAACAAGCAATTCCAAATATTTTTTCTCTGAACTTGATAAAAGGTAGTTGGCAAAATGGGGACTCGTTCATACGACCAGCACGAGATATGTTGTGCGTCTGAACACCAGGACAAGATGTGTTATGCCTAGATATGCATATGAACGATATTTGACATTTGATAGCTGTTTAAATTCAAAATTTTCAAACAGTATCAAACTTTATCGGCGGGCAGCGGAAAGGGCAGTTTTAGACCTGTTTCCGAAAATCTCCACGGAGAAAAAAAACCTTATCAACTGCATATCTCACTTTATCTGTAGCTACATAGTACATACTACATATTCTAAGATTATTTGCTCATAAATTAATAGTTCTAATTAATTAATTTGTTATGCCCAATGGAATTCCTGAATTAAAAGTCCCACCAGCACAATGTTTGTTCTTAATATTTGAAGGGCCGGAGATCGAACTGTATTAAGCAACAAATCCAATACAATGCCATTTACAGTCTAGCGACTCAGCGCTGATGGCTGTTTGATAAAAAAAAGGCAAGCATTGCGCTTCTTCAACAAGGCTGTTTATTCTTATTCTCTCCCAAATTTACAAGAGAACCGCCCGTTGAATTCATGTTCTCTAATTGTACTTTGATAAGCATGCCATTCACAGGAATGAACTTTGCCGTCCATTTCTAGATACTGGCCTGCACAAACATTGTGTCAAACAGTTGATAACCATATCAATATCTACCGACTACCAACTGCAAACCTCCCCGGAACAAACACATGTAACTGGATTTGCCTCTCCTCTCCTAACATCAATTTGACTAGAAGCAGTCGCGCGCGTTGCTGCGCTGTTTACTTTGTTGCATTTTTCCATTGGCCATCCACTCATTGAACTATTACGGTGATATGTCAAAGATATTCGCCTTGCGATGATGTGTCAAAAATATGTCTCGCAGGACTGTGTCCTTGGTTGAACTCTTTTTTGTCCTAAATATTGGTTATATATGTGAACTGCGAACAATTATATTGCTTGCACGTTTTGTAAAACTATCAAGTATCTACCAGGCGGTCTAAAAGCAATCACACAATTATGAATACAACTTTAGCAAATATGAAGCGATATCATTTGGGATGCATAAAATACGAATGTTTCAACCTCACTCCCAAGGAGCACCAAAACCAATTTTGCAAAATATAACTTGCTTTATATTCTAGGTATAGAGCATTTGTCTATCAGTCACTTTTTCTCTTTTCTATGATATCATTTCTCACAACCAAGCTTTAGCGAACGTAAACAAAAGACCATTATCACCATGCCATAGAACAACAACTGACCAAACTGCCATAGACATAGATGTCGTCAGGCGGGCACAATACTGAATCGATACTGAGATGCTAGCTCTAGGTAAATATACCACAACAAGATACGTTAAATATGGTTGTAAAATGCTCGATACCAGATTATTAGCTGCCAAGGCTGATCTAGAATATCATCAAAAGCAGCTACCTCTCCCAGACCATACTTAACAAGCTATAGAGGAAGAAAATTTGAACAACAACAAAATAGAGACCTCCCAATAAAAAAGAGAAAAGCAAACGGTCAATTAATATGCTGGAAAATTAGGATGATTAGGACACGTCTTGCAGAAACATATAGGTGAAATATAATCACGCAAAGAATAATCATGGCAAAAGAACTACTTTCAGGATCATGAGGCTAACAATTAATTGCATAGCTAGTAGTAGTAGAGGCCGATTAACAGCTTAGTTGACCTGCAAGTAGACATGGTAAATCTACTCGTCAGATAGACAGTTCGCGTCCCACGGGTCTCTACTCTCCTGTAGTGTCTTCTGGAGGGTAACCCCATGACCGCGTGCGCAAAGTTCTTCAGCCTAATCTGGAGGAGCTCCGGAGTGCCATCTCATCAGGCAGGCCCCAGACTTAACACTTACACAAGGGTATCTTCACTGGTAAAATATAGGCATTGTTTCTCAAAACAATAAAGAAAATAACATTAATAATATGCGATCATTATATTGTTTTGTAAACATACTGAATTAGTGACATTATATGGTCATCTCCTGTCAAATGAAATCATTATTTCCACCAATAAAACATTCAGGGTATTGTCTAGTGGTTTGTAGAAAAAGGATTTTCCGCATAAATAGCGCCACGGTTACCTCAAGCGAGAGAGTATCCGGTCAATCTATTGTCGTTTCAACAAGCTATGTGTCGTGGCCTTAGGATATCTTTGACTTGGGAAGCAGTTCCATCATCTGTTTTCCTATTTGGTACTTTAGTGATTTCCCCCCGGTTTTGAGCTTGGTAATTCATTTTCTAGCTGAAGTCATTAGAAAAATGAAACTGTGTTGCATAACCTACATTGAGGATTACACTGCAATTTCAGTGATGTTAATACTATCTACACATTGTCAGCTAAAAAATTAAGATATACTGGCAGGGCTACCATGTTCTCCTAGAGAAGGCATAATTGGAAGATATGAAGTAGTTATGTCCAGACTTTCACAAGGCACATAGGACGAATATTTGTAGTCACACCACATAATCTCGACCAAGCCGCATCAGACTGAATGTATCAAGTAAACATGCAAATAAAGTGCATGTTGCTATCAAGTACCAAAAGTTTATGTTCCTTGATTCCTTCCTTGGAGAGTAAGCAGGTATTCCACCATTTATTATACAGAAGAAAAAAGGACAATATCAGCTAGAGCTCTCATGTCCAAAATAAAATGGCCACATATATCTACTTTGTGATAATCACTGATATGCAAACTTGCAGCATAATCAAAATAGCACTATATGGAAATGGTTATATTTTTGAAATTGTTGCACGGAAGCTTCGACAGTATAAGCAAAGATAAATGCACACCTTCCATATCTCCCAAACCTGCATAGTTCAGACAATAGCCCATTAGTGTGAGACCTACAATCGTTTATACCTAACAGTTCACCTAACTAAGAGAAGTGTGAAGGAACTACTCCCTCCATTCTTTTTTATAAGACGTTTTGGACAACTGACATTGAGCTGTTTTGTGCTCTTTCTGAATTGTCTAAACATCTTATAAAAGGGAACAGAGGGAGTATATGTTTAAAAAATACAGAAGAAAGAATGTATAAATACAACCATACACAAGCATATTAAAGTAACTCACCATATATTTAAAGGAACCCACCATTTCTCATCTTCACTATGTACAACGTAAACTGAAGTAACAACTGCAAAGTTTTCATGGGATTGTGAGAGGGCAACCAATGCCTAGAATAAGATGAGAAAATGCTAGTGTAATGGTACAATTAAGAAGACTATAACCGCAGTCATAGAGTAATCCAGATGTAAGTATGAAGTTTTATAGAGGATAAACAATGAAATTGTTCACTTCAGAGAATAATTTCACAAGTGTAGGTACGTATTGATCAAATTTTCGTGGGCCTCACTCTGGCCAAGATATAGAAAATCAAGCTCCTCAAATAGGCAAGTTCCGAAGTCTCAAAGCTTGATAAGTTGATTTAGTAAACATAGAGCCAAAGTGAGGCATCCAGAAATATTTGATGGAGCATCTCAATAAGTGATTCTTACACCAAATCGGTAGATTACAGCCGTAGCCCACACCATTTAATCACTACGTCCAAAAAAGCAAAAATAAAATAAAATTGTAGCCTGAATCACACATACAACACTAATTTCTGCCGATAAAAGAACACACTCCAAAATAATTTCGTAACATATACTACTTTTCATGTTTGGGTAATCAAAATGAAATAAAACTAAGGTATCAACACTGTTTAAAATGTTTGATTACTCCCAATGGAAGTACTTCTCAGTTCCTTGTTATGCAAAAGGAACTTTTTGACGTGGATACATTTTCCCCCTCTTCTATAAAAATATGTCCCCAGTGATTGATCATTTACCTAAAATAGAAACCTATCATAAGACTCGACACAACAGATGTTCGTTGAATTTATCTGGAAATGGTAGAACATTGAGTAGGTTTCTCAAACTGAAAATGCTTAACCTTAAGAATTGATCTTGTAAAGCCCAGGTTTGGATGGAAACCAAGAATGTTAAGATTCTAGCCATGGACGGTATGGTTTGGACCTACTGGAGCTTCAGCCACCTGCAACATTCATTTATTAAAGAAACAACAATAATATATCACCTTGGTGTACCAATATTACTCCATCTAAAAATATAATTTAAGTGGCTCGATGACATCTATATTCTCAAGTACATATCTCATAAAGGAATAATGCAGGTTAGGCCATTATAATACCAAACCAGAACTCCAATTAAAATCAAGACTGAACTAATAAACAGTAGAAAATAGTTATAAGTCACAAGAACAGAGATGTTGGGCATTGGCAAGTGATAATAAAGTGGAGTTGGTTTCTTACCATCAACTTCACCAAATAGTGCCCTCGTGTTTGAATATCCCTCTTGGGAAAAGAATCGAACACTTGGTGGGCTCTCCTTCAGCCTGTGGTTTCATCCTATGCAGAAGTGATTGGAACAACAAGTCATCAGCGGCATCCATCGTGTATACGGACATGAGGAGGGAAAGAAATCAGAGGGTGAAGTTGTGGGGAAAGGGGAAATACTCGCCTCCTACAGGATGCAGGGTAAGGAGCAGAGAGTGGTGGTGCGAGGAAGGATCCACCCGCCGTGCGGACGCGCCTGGACCACGACGCGCGGCGCAGCTCCACCTATACTGGCCGCCGATGCACTCCTCTTCCTCCTCAGGATCGCACACGATGCGCTGCGCAGCTCCGCCTATACTGTCCGCCAATGCTCTCCTCTTCCTCCTCTGGATCGCCCCCCTCACCCTCTCTGTCCCCTCCTGCCCCTTCGGGCTCTCATCAGCAGCAGCACACCCAGGCTCCCCATCACCACTACCGGTCGGCAGCTGAACACTATGTGGTGGCATGGGTGAGAAGAGGTGGGAGGAAGACGGGACGGGCTGAGCAGATCAAGGCGGTGGCGGGGCCAAGCGCGGTACGTCTGCGACGCGAGCATGGAGTTTGACCAACTCAGAGACGTCGGTTACTATCACGATCTTTCTATGACAGCAGGGGTCCACTTCGAGAAAAAAACAACCGAGCTCTCTCAGGGCTCTATTTCCTGGGAGCTTAGTAACTGTACTGATGGCAAGGCTCTACCAGGCGTAAAGAATACATCACACACGTACAGAGCCTCATTCGACAACGACCCCGGTGCCTTTGCGATGAGTTATCCATCTGATCGCGCCTCCGATAAACAAGCAGTTCAACAAGGGCCAGTGATAATACGCACAAGCACTAGTAGAAAAAGGACCTAATGTTGACCATCGGTGCCGGTTCGAACGGCTATGCATTAGTCCCGGTTCGTGTTGAACCATTAGTACCGGTTCGTGGCACGAACCGGTACTAAAGGGGTGATGGCAGGCTGGCGTCAGACCGGGGCTCCACGAGTCCCTTTAGTCCCGGTTGACAAATCGGGATTAAAGGTCTAAGAGCATCTCCAGCCGCAACCCTAGAACGGCCTTCCCAGGTGATTTTTTCGCGCCGGCGTCCAAACAACGGCCTAGTCGCGCCCCAGGAGCCCGTTTTTCGCCGCTTGGGCCGAAATCAGCGCCGACGGACCCAGGCTGAACCCGGTGCGCCGGGGGGCGCCGGGGCCAGTGTTTTGGCGCGAAACAACCGCGGGCCCACCGAGTCAGCCAGACGGCCGTTTCGTCGACTTCATCGCCTCGGGTCCAGCGGGAATCAATGTGAAGGCTGCCGCGCTGTCGCGCCGGTCAGCCTCCATTGATGCCTCACGGGTGGCGCAGTGAAGGCACCGCCGACGTGCGTCCCGCCTGCATGCGCCACACGTACACCCGCATGCCGCCCCGCTTCGGCTATAAAAGGCGCCTCTCCCCGCCGGTGACCGCCACAGCCTTGCCCTCTCCCTCCGCGACAGCCTTCTCCCCGCCGGCGAGCTCTCCCACCCACTTCGCCACCCGCCGACGAGCGAAACCATGGCGGAGAGGTACCCAGGCGACGACGCAGCGACGAACGGTTTCGGCCGCCGACACCTCCAGGAGCCAGAGGCGCGGCTTCTGTACGAGGCCGAGTACCCGGCGCCACCTGATATGCGCGTGCCGGGTTCATGGAGACTGAGCGCCGACGGCGTCCCGGTGACGCCGGTGCCCGAAGGGGCGGCACGGCGGGAGGAGATCGCCCGCATCCGCTCCTCGCCGATGGAGGAGCAGCGGAACGAGCCGAGGTACGCGCCCGACAGCGAAACGTTGTGGACGTTGTACTTCGAGCACTGCCGCGAGTAGCAGATCGCCTCCGTCAACGGTGTCATCCCCTGCGGCCGCCTCAACTCTGAAGGCCGGCGCGAGTGGTGGGGCGTCCCCGGCCGCACGCTCGAAGCCGTCCTCGACCACATCGCGACCGGCGATGTGCCGCAGCTAGAGTACCCGAAGCGGTCCTCCTTCTCTCGCCGCCACGGCAGTTCCTGGATGCCGCGGCGAATGGAGCCTGGGTCGTCCTTGTCATCGGGATCCGGCTCGCCGGCCCTCCGCCCCTTCAAGCCCGAGCCAGAGGAGATACCGCTCAGGCGGCGGGCTCGCAGCGGCGTGATAACCCACAAGTGTAGGGGATCGCAACAGCTTTCGAGGGTGAAGTACAACCCAAATTTATTGAGGGGAGCCAAAGAATTTTCTTGAGTATTAGCAGTTGAGTTGTCAATTCAACCACACCTGGATAACTTAGTATCTGCAGCAAAGTATTTAGTAGCAAAAGTGGTATGATAATAAAGGTAACGGTAGCAACAGTAAAGATAAATGTTTTTGGGTTTTTGTAGTAGTTGTAACAGTAGCAACGAAAAAGTAAATAAGCGGAGAACAATATGCGAAAAGCTCGTAGGCAATGGATCAATGATTGATAAGTATGCCGGATGCGATTCCTGATGCAATAGTTGTAACATAGGGTGATATAGAACCAGCTCCAATTCATCAATGTAATGTAGGCATGTATTCCGTAAATAGTCATACGTGCTTATGGAAAAGAACTTGCATGACATCTTTTGTCCTACCCTCCCGTTGCAGCGGGGTCCTTACGGAAACTAAGGGATATTAAGGCCTCCTTTTAATAGAGAATCGGACCAAAACATTAACACATGGTGAATACATGAACTCCTCAAACTACGGTCATCACCAAGAAGTATCCCGATTATTGTCACTTCGGGGTTGTCGGATCCTAACACATAATAGGTGACTATAGACTTGCAAGATAGGATCAAGAACACACATATATTCATGAAAACATAATAGGTTCAGGTCTGAAATCATGGCACTCGGGCCCTAGTGACAAGCATTAAGCATAGCAAAGTCATAGCAACATCAATCTCCGAACATAGTGGATACTAGGGATCAAACCCTAACAAAACTAACTTGATTACATGGTAAATATCATCCAACCCATCACCGTCCAGCAAGCCTACGATGGAATTACTCACGCACGGCGGTGAGCATCATGAAATTGGTGATGGAGGATGATTGATGATGACGACGGCGACGTATCCCCCTCTCCGGAGCCCCGAACGGACTCGAGACCAGCCCTCCCGAGAGAGATTAGGGCTTGGCGGCGGCTCCATGTCGTAAAACGCGATGTAACTTTATCTCTGATTTTTTTTCTCCCTGAGACGGAATATATGGAGTTGGAGTTGAGGTCGGAGGAGGTCCAGGGGGCCCCCAAGATAGGAGGCCGCGCCCTGGGGGGGCCTGTATCGTGGACAGGCTGTGGGCCCCCTGGCATTAATTCTTTCGCCAAAAATTATTATTAATTCCAAAAAGTGCCTCCGTGGATTTCCAGGACATTCCGAGAACTTTTCTTTTCTACACATAAAATAACATCATGGCGGTTCTGCTGAAAACAGCGTCAGTCCGGGTTAGTTTCATTCAAATCATGCAAGTTAGAGTCCAAAACAAGGGCAAAAGTGTTTGGAAAAGTAGATACGTTGGAGACGTATCACTCCCCCAAGCTTAAACCTTTACTTGTCCTCAAGCAATTCAGTTGATAAACTGAAAGTGATAAAGAAAAACTTTTACAAACTCTGTTTGCTCTTGTTGTTGTAAACATGAAAAGCCAGCATTGAAGTTTCAGCAAATATTATGAACTAACCATACTCACAATAATACTTAGGTCTCACAATCACTCATATCAATAGCATAATCAGCTAGCAAGCCATAATAATAAAACTCGGATGATAACACTTTCTCAAAATAATTATAACATGATATAACAAAATGGTATCTCGCTAGCCCTTTCTGAGACCGCAGAACATAAATGCAGAGCATCTTTAAAGATCAAGGACTGACTAAACATTGTAATTCATGGTAAAAGAGATCCAGTCAAGTCATACCCAATATAAACCAGTAATAATGAATGCAATAGACAGTATGCTCTCCAGCGGGTGCTTTTAATAAGAAGGGTGATGACTCAACATAAAAGTAAATAGATAGGCCCTTCGCGGAGGGAAGCAGGAATTTGTAGAGGTGCCAGAGCTCAATTTAAAATAGAGATTGAATAACATTTTGAGCGGTATACTTTTGCTGTCAACGCAACAACTATGAGATGGCTGTATCTTCCATACTAGATGCATTATAGGCAGTTCCTAAACAGAATGGTAAAGGTTTATACTCCCCCAACCACCAACAAGCATCAATCCATGGCTTGCTCAAAACAACGAGTGCCTCCAACATACAACAGCCCTAGGGGAGTTTTGTTTAATTATTTTGATTTGTTTTGATCTTTTTGGATCATGGGACTGGGCATCCCGGTAACGGCCCTTTCTTGTGAATGAGGAGCGGAGTCTACTCCTCTTGAGAATAACCCACCTAGCATGGAAGATATAGGCAGCCCTAGTTGTAACATGAGCTGCTCGAGCATACAAAACAGAATTTCATTTGAAGGTTTGGAGTTTGGCACATACAAATTTACTTGGAACGACAGGTAGATACCGCATATAGGAAGGTATAGTGGACTCATATGGAACAACTTTGGGGTTTAAGGAGTTTGGATGCACAAGCAATATTCCTACTTAGTACAAGTGAAGGCCATCAAAAGACTAGGGAGCGACCAACTGAGAGAGCGACAACAGTCGTAAGCATGCATTAAAATTAATTCACACTGAGTATAAGCATGAGTAGGATATAATCCACCATGAACATAAATATCGTGAAGGCTACATTGATTTGATTCAACTACATGCGTGAACATATGCCAAGTCGAGTCACTCAATTCATTCAAAGGAGGATACCATCCCATCATATCACATCATAATCATTCTAATAGCATGTTGGCACGCAAGGTAAACCATTATAACTCATAGCTAATCAAGTATGGCACAAGTAACTATAATCTCTAAATGTCATTGCAAATATGTTTACTTCATAATAGCTGACTCAGGAACGATAAACTCATCATATTTACAAACACAAGAGAGGTCGAGTTCATACCAGTTTTTCTCATCCCATTAAGTCCATCATATATCGTCATTATTGCCTTTCACTCGCACGACCGAACAATGTGTATAATAATAAGAGTGTACGTGCATTGGACTAAGATGGAATCTGCAAGCATTCAACTCAAGAGAGAAGACAAGTAATATGGGCTCTAAATTAAATAAACAATCATGCATATAAGAGCCACTAAGCATTTTCAATATGGTCTTCTCGACCCCCAAAGGAAAGAAAATAAAAGAAAAGAAAACTATTTACATGGGAGAGCTCCCAACAAGTAAAAGAAGAACGAGAAATCTTTTTGGTTTTTCATCTAAATTCCTACTACAGGCAAGGAAATTAAACTAACTATTTATTTTGGTTTTTTCTTTAGGTTTATCAAACACGCAAGAAGAAAACTAGAAAAAGAAATTTAAACTAGCATGGATAATACAATGAAAGAGTATGAGCACCGACGACTAGTGTGTGAACATGAATGTAAAGTCGGTGAGAAATACGTACTACCCCAAGCTTAGGCTTTTGGCCTAAGTTGGTTTAATACCAAGGACCTCAGCTACTCTCTCCGGTGTAATGAGAGGTATAATCAGGATACCACTAGCTGGTCATCTCCGGATCCCACTAGACAGATGATGCACGATAAGGGTCTAGCTTAGGTTCCGGCTCAGGTTCTGGAGTAAAAGCTTGAGCTCGATGATTATTCACCGCCTCCGATGTGACGAGAAAATTTTCTGCAAGCAAATCAAACAACAAAGGCGTAGGAAAAATAATGATCTCAAAGTGTTTCTTATTGAATCTAAGTTTATACAAGAGCATCCTATCTTCGTTGTCAACCATAAACTTGTGTGCTACCATGCTCTTGTAATCTAAAATGTGAGGAGGCAATATTGTCTCCTTTTCCTCAAGGTGCCTAATGGGTATCTAAAAATGTCTAGCAAGACGTGCAGCATAGATACCTCCAAATATGAGGCCTTTTGTACGATTCAGGGCTAGCCGTTTAGCAACGACGGCACCCTTATTAAAAGTATTGTCTTGCAGCAAAGCATGTTGAAGAATAATAATATCTGGAACCTTAAATTTCCACTAATTCCACGACCAATCAAGCATCTACTAGCAAATATGGCAAAGTAGCGTAAAACAGGAAAGTGTATGCTAGAGACTTTTGCCTCGGAACCCTTCTTTGGCTCCTCTACAACAATAGTATTAACAAAGCCACCCACATCTTCTCGATGGGGTTCATCTAATTCTCCCTCATAAGGTATCCTACATACCGCGCAAAAATGACGTAAAGACATTTCTTGGAATTCATCATATAAATGAAATGATACTGCTGGCGGTGATTTCTTAGGATAATAATAAAATTTTTGTGCGAAAGTATTGGTAAGTAAGAGATACTGATCGATTCGATCGGTCGTTGATGAAATCGGTGAGGCCTGCAGTCTCGATTAAAGCATAAAAGTCTTCATGAATTCCGGCTTCTTTCAAGAAATCCTTGCATGGCCATTCACACGACCGTACTTCCGCTAAGCGAAGAAAATTATACTTGGCTTTTTTCTTCTCTTTGGCTTGTTTTTGTTGGGTAACATAGTAATTTCAAAAAATTTCCTACGCACATGCAAGATCATGGTGATGGCATAGCAACGAGAGAGGAGAGTATTGTCACGTACCCTCGTAGACCGTAAGCGGAAGCGTTATCACAACGCTGTTGATGTAGTCGTACGTCTTCACGACTCGACCGATCCAAGCACGGAACGCACGGCACCTCCGTGTTCAGCACACGTTCAGCTCGATGACGTTCCCCGGGCTCCAATCCAGCAAAGCGTCGGGGATGCGTTCCGTCAGCACGACGGCGTGGTGAGATGACGATGTTCTACCGGCGCAGGGCTTCGCCTAAACTCCGCGACGATATGACCGAGGTGGAATATGGTGGAGGGGGGCACCGCACACGGCTAAGGAACGATCCGTAGATCAACTTGTGTGTCATGGGGTACCCCATTGCCCCCGTATATAAAGGAGCAAGGGAGGAGGAGGCGGCCGGCCAAGGGAGGGCGCGCCAGGGAGGAGTCCTACTCCCACCGGGAGTAGGACACCCTCCTTTCCTAGTCCAACTAGGAGACCTTCCATGTAGTAGGAGTAGGAGAGAAGGAAAGGGGAGAGATAAGGGAAGGAAGGAGGGGGTGCGGCCCCTCCCCCTAGTCCAATTCGGACTAGGCCTTGGGGGGCACGCGGCCTGCCCTAGGCAGCCCCTCTCTCTTTCCCGTATGGCCCAATAAGGCCCAATACTTCTCCCGGCGAATTCCCGTAACTCTTCGGTACTCCGAAAAATACCCGAATCACTCGGAACCTTTCCGAACTCCGAATATAGTCGTCCAATATATCGATCTTTACGTCTCGACCATTTCGAGACTCCTTGTCATGTCCCCGATCTCATCCGGGACTCCGAACTCCTTCGGTACATCAAAAATCATAAACTCATAATATAACTGTCATCGAAACCTTAAGCGTGCGGACCCTATGGGTTCGAGAACTATGTAGACATGACCTAGAACTGTTTCCGGTCAATAACCAATAGTGGAACCTGGATGTTCATATTGGCTCCTACATATTCTACGAAGATCTTTATCGGTCAAACCGCATAACAGCATATGTTGTTCCCTTTGTCATCGGTATGTTACTTGCCCGAGATTCGATCGTCGGTATCCAATACGTAGTTCAATCTCGTTACCGGCAAGTCTCTTTACTCGTTCCGTAATACATCATCCCACAACTAACTCATTAGTTGCAATGCTTGCATGGCTTTAAGTGATGTGTATTACCGAGAGGGCCCAGAGATACCTCTTCGACAATCAGAGTGACAAAACGTAATCTCGAAATACGCCAACCCAACATGTACCTTCGGAGACACCTGTAGAGCACCTTTATAATCACCCAGTTACGTTGTGACGTTTGGTAGCACAGAAAGTGTTCCTGTGGTAAACGGGAGTTGCACAATCTCATAGTTGTAGGAACTTTGTATAAGTCATGAAGAAAGCAATAGCAACATACTAAACGATCAAGTGCTAAGCTAACGGAATGGGTCAAGTCAATCACAACATTCTCCTAATGATGTGATCTCATTAATCAAATGACAACACATGTCTATGATTAGGAAACATAACCATCTTTGATTAATGAGCTAGTCAAGTAGAGGCATACTAGTGACACTATGTTTGTCTATGTATTCACACATGTATCATGTTTCCGGTTAATACAATTCTAGCATGAATAATAAACATTTATCATGATATGAGGAAATAAATAATAACTTTATTATTGCCTCTAGGGCATATTTCCTTCAGTCTCCCACTTGCACTAGAGTCAATAATCTAGTTCACATCGCCATGTGATTCAACACTAATAGTTTACATCACCATGTGATTAACACCCATAGTTCACATCGTCATGTGACCTACACCCAAAGGGTTTACTAGAGTCAGTAATCTAGTTCACATCGCTTATGTGATTAACATCCATAGAGTACTATGGTATGATCATGTTTTGCTTGTGAGATAATTTTAGTCAACGGGTCTGTCACATACAGATCCGTAAGTATTTTGCGAATTCTATGTCTACAATGCTCTGCACAGAGCTACTCTATCTAATTGCTCCTACTTTCAATATGTATCTAGATCAAGACTTAGAGTCATCCAGATCTGTGTCAAAACTTGCATCGACGTAACTTTTTACGACGAACCTTTTGTCACCTCCATAATCGAGAAATATTTCCTTATTCCACTAAGGATAATTTTGACCACTGTCCAGTGATCTACTCTTAGATCACTATTGTACTCCCTTGCTTAACACAGTGTAGGGTATACAATAGATCTGGTACACAGCATGGCATACTTTATAGAACCTATGGCTGAGGCATAGGGAATGACTTTCATTCTCTTTCTATCTTCTGCTGTGGTCGAGTTTTGAGACTTACTCAATTTCACACCTTGCAACAAAGGCAAGAACTCTTTCTTTGACTGTTCCATTTTGAGCTACTTCAAAATCTTGTCAAGGTATGTACTTATTGAAAAACTTATCAAGCGTCTTGATCTATCTCTATAGATCTTGATGCTCAATATGTAAGCAGCTTCTCCGAGGTCTTTCTTTGAAAAAACTCCTTTCAAACACTCCTTTATGCTTTGCAGAATAATTCTACATTATTTCCGATCAACAATATGTCATTCACATATACTTATCAGAAATGCTGTAGTGCTCCCACTCACTTTCTTGTAAATACAGGCTTCACCACAAGTCTGTATAAAACTATATGCTTTGATCAACTCATCAAAGCATATATTCCAACTCCGAGATGCTTGCACCAGTCTATAGATGGATCGCTGGAGCTTGTACATTTTGTTAACACCTTTAGGATTGACAAAACCTTCTGGTTGCATCATATACAACTCTTCTTTAATAAATCCATTAAAGAATGTAGTTTTGACATCCATTTGCCAGATTTCATAAAATGTGGCAATTGCTAACATGATTCAGTCAGACTTAAACTTCGATACGAGTGAGAAAATCTCATCGTATTCAACACCTTGAACTTGTTGAAAACATTTTGCAACAAGTCGAGCTTAGTAGATAGTAACACTACTATCAGTGCCCGTCTTCCTCTTGAAGATCCATTTATTTAACATGGCTTGCTGATCATTGAGCAAGTCAATCAAAGTCCATACTTTGTTCTCATACATGGATCATATCTCAGATTTTATGGCCTCATGCCATTTCGCGGAATCTGGGCTCATCATCGCTTCCTCATAGTTCGTAGGTTCATCATGGTCTTGTAACACGACTTCCAGAACATGATTACCGTACCACTCTGGTGCGGATCTTACTCTGGAAGACCTACGAGGTTTGGTAGCAACTTGATCTGAAGTTTCATGATCATGATCATTAACTTCCTCGCTAATTGGTGTAGGAATCACTGGAGCTGATTTCTGTGATGAACTACTTTCCAATAAGGGAGAAGGTACAATTACCTTATCAAGTTCTACTTTCCTCCCACTCACTTCTTTTGAGAGAAACTCCTTCTCTAGAAAGGATCCATTCTTTAGCAATGAATGTCTTGCCTTCGGATCTGTGATAGAAGGTGTACCCAACTTTCTCCTTTGGGTATCCTATGAAGACACATTTCTTTGATTTGGGTTTGAGCTTATCAGGATGAAACTTTTTCACATAAGCATCGCAACCCCAAACTTTAAGAAATGACAACTTTGGTTTCTTGCCAAACCACAGTTCATATTGTGTCGTCTCAACGGATTTAGGTGGTGCCCCTTTTTAACGTGAATGCAGCTGTCTTTAATGCATGACCCCAAAACGATAGTGGTAAATCGGTAAGAAACATCATAGATTGTACAATATCCAATAAAGTACGGTTATGACATTCGGACACACCATTACGCTGTGGTGTTCCGGGTGGCGTGAGTTGCGAAACTATTCCGCATTGTTTCAAATGTAGACCAAACTCGTAACTCAAATATTCTCCTCCACGATCAGATCGTAGAAATTTTATTTTCTTGTTACGATGATTTTCAACTTCACTCTGAAATTCTTTGAACTTTTCAAACGTTTCAGACTTATGTTTCATTAAGTAGATATACCCATATCTGCCCAAATCATCTGTGAAGGTCAGAAAATAATGATACTTGCCGCGAGCCTCAACACTCATCGGATCGCATACATCAGTATGTATTATTTCCAATAAGTCAGTTGCTCGCTCTATTGTTCCGGAGAACGGAGTCTTTAGTCATCTTGCCCATAAGGCATGGTTCGCAAGCATCAAGTGATTCATAATCAAGTGATTCCAAAATCCCATCAGCATGGAGTTTCTTCATGCGCTTTACACCAATATGACCTAAACTGCAGTGCCATAAATAAGTTGCACTATCATTATTAACTTTGCATCTTTTGGTTTCAATATTATGAATATGTGTATCACTACGATCGAGATCCAACGAACCATTTTCATTGGGTGTGTAACCATATAAGGTTTTATTCATGTAAACAGAACAACAATTTATTCTCTTACTTAAATGAATAACCGTATTGCAATAAACATGATCAAATCATATTGATGCTCAACGCAAACACTTATTTAGTTTCAACACTAATCCCGAAAATATAGGGAGTTTGCGATGATGATTATATCAATCTTGGAACTACTTCCAACACACATCGTCACCTCGCCTTTTTACTATTTTCTGTTTATTCTGCAACTCCCGTTTCGAGTTACTACTCTTAGCAACTGAACCAGTATCAAAATGCCGAGGGGTTGCTATAAACACTAGTAAAGTACACATCAATAACATGTATATCCAATATACCTTCGTGCACTTTTGCCATCCTTCTTATCCGCCAAATACTTGGGGCAGTTCCACTTCCAGTGATTAGTCCCTTTGCAGTAGAAGCACTTAGTCTCAGGCTTAGGACCAGACTTGGGCTTCTTCACTTGAGCAGCAACTTGCTTGCCGTTCTTCTTGAAGTTCCACTTCTTCCCTTTGCCCTTTTCTTTAAACTAATGGTCTTGTCAACCATCAACACTTGATGCTTTTCTTGATTTCTACCTTCATCGATTTCAGCATCACGAAGACCTTGGGAATTGTTTTCGTCATCCCTTGCATACTATAGTTCATCACGAAGTTCTACTAACTTGGAGGTGGTGACTAGAGAATTCTGTCAATCACTATCTTATCTAGAAGATTAACTCCCACTTGATTCAAGCGATTGAAGTACCCAGACAATCTGAGCACATGCTCACTAGTTGAGCGATTCTCCTCCATCTTTAGCTATAGAACTTGTTGGAGACTTCATATCTCTCAACTCGGGTATTTGCTTGAAATATTAACTTCAATTCCTGGAACATCTCATATGGTCCATGACGTTCAAAACATTTTTGAAGTCCTGATTCTAAGCTGTTAAGCATGGTGCACTAAACTATTAAGTAGTCATCATATTGAGCTAGCCAAATGTTCATAACATCTGCATCTGCTCCTGCAATAGGTCCGTCACCTAGCGGTGCATTAAGGACATAATTCTTCTGTGCAGCAATGAGGATAAACCTCAGATCACGGATCCAATCCGCATCATTGCTACTAACATCTTTCAACACAATTTTCTCTAGGAACATATGAAAATAAACATATGAAAGCAACAACGCAAGCTATTGATCTACAACATAATTTGCAAAATACTACCAGGACTAAGTTCATGATAAATTTAAGTTCAATTAATCATATTACTTAAGAACTCCCACTTAGAAAGATATCTCTCTAGTCATCTAAGTGATTACGTGATCCAAATCAACTAAACCATAACCGATCATCATGTGAGATGGAGTAGTTTTCAATGGTGAACATCACTATGTTGATCATATCTACTATATGATTCACGCTCGACCTTTCGGTCTTTGTGTTTCGAGGCCATATCTGCATATGCTAGGCTCGTCAAGTATAACCTGAATATTCTGCGTGTGCAAAACTGGCTTGCACCCGTTGTAGATGGACGTAGAGCTTATCACACCTGATCATCACGTGGTGTCTGGGAACGACGAACTTTGGCAACGGTGCATATTCAGGGAGAACACTTCTTGATAGTTTTAGTGAGAGATCATCTTAAAATGCTACCATCAATCAAAGCAAGATAAGATGCATAATGGATAAACATCACATGCAATCAATATAAGTGATATGATATGGCCATCATCATCTTGTGCTTGTGATCTCCATCTCCGAAGCACCGTCGTGATCACCATCGTCACCGGCGCGACACCTTGATCTCCATCGTAGCATCGTTGTCGTTTACGCCATCAATTGCTTCTACGACTATCGCTACCGCTTAGTGATAAAGTAAAGCAATTACAGGACGTTTGCATTTCATACAATAAAGCGACAACCATATGGCTCCTGCCAGTTGCCGATAACTTCGGTTACAAAACATGATCATCTCATACAATAAATATAGCATCACGTCTTGACCATATCACATCACAACATGCCCTGCAAAAACAAGTTAGACGTCCTCTACTTTGTTGTTGCAAGTTTTACGTGGCTGCTACGGGCTTAGCAAGAACCGTTCTTACCTACGCATCAAAACTACAACGATAGTTCGTCAAGTTAGTGCTGTTTTAACCTTCGCAAGGACCTGGTGTAGCCACACTCGGTTCAACTAAAGTTGGAGAAACTGACACCCGCCAGCCACCTGTGTGCAAAGCACGTCGGTAGAACCAGTCTCGCGTAAGCATACGCGTAATGTCGGTCCGGGCCGCTTCATCCAACAATACCGCCGAACCAAAGTATGACATGCTGGTAAGCAGTATGACTTGCATCGCCCACAACTCACTTGTGTTCTACTCGTGCATACAACATCAACGCATAAAACCTAGGATCTGATACCACTGTTGGGTAACGTAGTAATTTCAAAAAAATTCCTACGCACATGCAAGATCATGGTGATGGCATAGCAACGAGAGAGGAGAGTATTGTCCATGTACCCTCGTAGACTGTAAGCGGAAGCATTATCACAACGCGGTTGATGTAGTCGTACGTCTTCACAACTCGACCGATCCAAGTACCGAACGTACGGCACCTCCGTGTGCAGCACACGTTCAGCTCGATGACGTTCCCCGGCTCCAATCCAGCAAAGCGTCAGGGATGAGTTCCGTCAGCACGACGGCGTGGTGACGATGATGATGTCCTACCGGCGCAGGGCTTCGCCTAAACTCCGCGACGATATGACCGAGGTGGAATATGGTGGAGGGGGGCACCGCACACGGCTACGGGACGATCCGTAGATCAACTTGTGTGTCATGGGGTGCCCCCTTGCCCCCTTATATAAAGGAGCAAGGGAGGAGGAGGCGGCCGACCAAGGGAGGGCGCGCCAGGGAGGAGTCCTACTCCCACCGGGAGTAGGACACCCTCCTTTCCTAGTCCAACTAGGAGACCTTCCATGTAGTAGGAGTAGGAGAGAAGGAAAGGGGAGAGAGAAGGGAAGGAAGGAGGGGGTGCGGCCTCTCCCCCTAGTCCAATTCGGACTAGGCCTTGGGGGGCGCGCGGCCTGCCCTAGGCAGCCCCTCTCTCTTTCCCGTATGGCCCAATAAGGCCCAATACTTCTCCCGGCGAATTCCCGTAACTCTCCGGTACCCCGAAAAATACCCGAATCACTCGGAACCTTTCCGAACTCCGAATATAGTCGTCCAATATATCGATCTTTACGTCTCGACCATTTTGAGACTCCTCGTCATGTCCCCGATCTCATCCGGGACTCTGAACTCCTTCGGTACATCAAAACTCATAAACTCATAATATAACTTTCATCGAAACCTTAAGTGTGCGGACCCTACGGGTTCGAGAACTATGTAGACATGACCTAGAACTGTTTCCGGTCAATAACCAATAGTGGAACCTGGATGTTCATATTGGCTCCTACATATTCTACGAAGATCTTTATCGGTCAAACCGCATAACAACATACGTTGTTCCCTTTGTCATCGGTATGTTACTTGCCCGAGATTCGATCATCGGTATCCAATACCTAGTTCAATCTCGTTACCGGCAAGTCTCTTTACTCGTTCTGTAATACATCATCCCACAACTAACTCATTAGTTTCAATGCTTACAAGGCTTTAAGTGATGTGTATTACCGAGAGGGCCCAGAGATACCTCTCCGACAATCGGAGTGACAAAACCTAATCTCGAAATACGCCAACCCAACATGTACCTTCGGAGACACCTGTAGAGCACCTTTATAATCACCCAGTTACGTCGTGACGTTTGGTAGCACACAAAGTGTTCCTCTGGTAAACGGGAGTTGCACAATTTCATAGTTGTAGGAACTTTGTATAAGTCATGAAGAAAGCAATAACAACATACTAAACGATCAAGTGCTAAGCTAACGGAATGGGTCAAGTCAATCACAACATTCTCCTAATGATGTGATCCCATTAATCAAATGACAACACATGTCTATGATTAGGAAACATAACCATCTTTGATTAATGAGCTAGTCAAGTAGAGGCATACTAGTGACACTATGTTTGTCTATGTATTCACACATGTATCATGTTTCCGGTTAATACAATTCTAGCATGAATAATAAACATTTATCATGATATGAGGAAATAAATAATAACTTTATTATTGCCTCTAGGGCATATTTCCTTCAGTTTTTCCTCAGAGCTTTGGCTAGAAGAGCCTTTAAAGAGCCTCCTTAACATTTTCTGAAAATTTCTGAAATTTTTAGTAACTTCAAAATAAAAGTGCATAAAACTAAACAAGAATGATAGCAACTACTCCTACAACTGCCTAGAGCCCATATCATGCATTGGAATTGCTTGGGACCTCAAAAATTTAACATGCAAGCTCAAGAACATGGTCACCTAAGCAGCAAAAATTTGCAATGAATAAAGCACTAGAACAAAAACTAATTGGACCAATGGAGGAGTCACATACCAAGCAACAATCTCCCAAAGCAGTTTTGTGAATGCAGCTTTGAGCTAAGAGATCAAAAATCGCAGCAAAACGAGCTAGAACTCGTGCTAGAGCTGGATGGGGATTTTTTGGGTAGAAGGTGAAGTGTGTGGGTGCTGGCATAAGTGAAGGGGAGCCACCAGGGGCCCACGAGACAGGGGGCGCGCCCTAAGGGGGGATCCCTCCTCTCTCGTGGCCTGGTGCTTGCCCCTCCTGCGGTGTTTTCAGTGCCTAAAATCCTCAAATATTCCAGAAAAAATCATACTAAATTTGCAAGGCATTTAGAGCACTTTTATTTTCGGGATATTTTTCATTGCATGGATAAGTCAGAAAACAGACAGATAATACTATTTTTTCTTTATTTATTCTAAATAACAGAAAGTAAAAAGAGGGTACAGAAGGTTGTGCCTTCTAGTTTCATCCATCTCGTGATCATCAAAATGAACCCGCTAACAAGGTTGATCAAGTCTTGTTAACAAACTCATTCCGAATTACACGGAACCGGAGAAATTTCGAATAACACTAAGTTACCTCAACGGGGATATGAAAATCCCCAACAATAAGAATATCATACTTTTTCTTGACAGTAGGGAGAGGAAATTCAAAATCTCCAAAAATGATAGTTGGAACTTTTTCAATAGAATTGATGCTATGAACTTGAGATTGTTTCCTCGGAAAGTGTACCGTATGCTCGTTACCATTAACATGAAAAGTGACATTTCCTTTGTTGCAATCAATAACAGCCCCTGCAATATTAAGTAAAGGTCTACCAAGGATAATAGACATACTATCGTCCTCGGGAATATCAAGAATAACAAAGTCCGTTAAGATAGTGACATTTGCAACCACAACAGGCACATCCTCACAAATACCGACAGGTTTAGCAATTGATTTATCAGCCATTTGCAAAGATATTTCAGTAGGTGTCAACTTATTCAATTCAAGTCTACGATATAAAGAGAGAGGCATAACACTAACACCGGCTCCAAGATCACATAAAGCAGTTCTGACATAATTTCTTTTAATGGAGCATGGTATAGTTGGAACACCCGGATCTCCAAGTTTCTTTGGTATTCCACCCTTAAAAGTGTAATTAGCAAGCATGGTGGAAATTTCAGCTTCCGGTATCTTTCTTTTATTTGTGATGATATCATTCATATACTTAGCATAAGGATTTACTTTAAGCATATCAGTTAAGCGCATACGTAAGAAAATAGGTCTAATCATTTCAGCAAAGCGCTCAAAATCCTCATCATCCTTTGACTTGGATGGTTTAGGAGGAAAGGGCATGGGTTTCTGAACCCATGGTTCTCTTTCTTTACCGTGCTTCCTAACAACAAAGTCTCTCTTATCATAACGTTGATTCTTTGATTGTGGGTTATCAAGATCAACAGCAGGTTCAATCTCTACATCATTGTTTTTGCTAGGTTGAGCATCAACATGAACATTATCATTAACATTATCACTAGGTTCATGTTCATCAGTTGATTGTGTTTCAGCATCAGAGATAGAAATATCATTGGGATTCCCAGGTGTGTCTACAGTAGGTTCACTAGAAGCATGCAAGGTTCTATCATCTTTCTTCTTCTTCTTTTTAGAAGAACTAGGTGCCTCTAAATTATTTCTCTCAGAATCTTGCTCGATTCTCTTAGGGTGGCCTTCAGGATACAGAGGTTCCTGAGTCATTCTACCAGTTCTAGTAGCTAGTCTAACGGCAAAGTCATTTTTATTATTCAATTCATCAAGCAAATCATTTTGAGCTTTGAGTACTTGCTCAGCTTGAGTAGCAACCATAGAAGCATATTTGCTAACGCGGTGAAGTTCATCTTTAACTCTAGCCAGATTATCGCCTATGCGTCCTATCTCGAAAGCATTATTTTTTAACTCTCTACCAACGTAAGCATTAAAACTTTCTTGTCTATCCATAAAGTCATCAAATTCACCTAAGCATGGGCTATGAAATTTAGTTGAGGGTATTTCAACTTTATCATATCTATAGAGAGAATTTACCTTTACTACCTGTGTTGGGTTATCAAGACAATGTGGTTCTTCACGCGGTAAATTAAGACCATGTATTTCTTCAATAGGTGGTAAATTCTTAACATCTTCAGCTTTAATACCTTTTTCTTTCATTGATTTCTTTGCCTCTTGCATATCTTCAGGACTGAGAAATAAAACACCTCTCTTATTCGGAGTGGGTTTAGGAATAGACTCGGGAGTTGGCTCAATTGGTTCAGGAATTACTTTAGGAACTGGCTCAGGAAGAGTCGAATTTTCATTAGTCAACATATTATTCAATAATATTTCAGCTTCATCAACTGTTCTTTCCCTGAAAACACAACCAGCACAACTATCCAAGTAGTCCTTGGAAGCATCAGTTAGTCCATTATAAAAGATATCAAGTATTTCATTTTTCTTAAGAGGATGATCAGGCAAAGCATTAAGTAACCGGAGAAGCCTCCCCCAAGCTTGTGGGAGACTCTCTTCCTTGATTTGCACAAAATTATATATTTCTCGCAAGGCAGCTTGTTTCTTATGAGCAGGGAAATATTTAGCAGAGAAGTAATAAATCATATCCTGGGGACTACGCACACAACCAGGAGCAAGAGAATTATACCAAGTCTTAGCATCACCCTTTAATGAGAACGGAAATATCTTAAGATATATAAATAGCGAGACTTCTCATCATGAGTGAACAGGGTGGCTATGTTATTCAACTTGGCAAGATGTGCCACAACAGTTTCAGATTCAAGGCCATAAAAATGATCAGATTCAACTAAAGTAATAATATCAGGATCAACAGAGAATTCATAATCCTTATCAATAACACAGATAGGTGAAGTAGCAAAAGCAGGGTCGGATTTCATTCTAGCATTAAGAGACTGCTGCTTCCATTTAGCTAATAATTTCTTAAGATCATTTCTATCATTGCAAGCAAGAATTTCCATAGCAGCTGCTTCATTCATAACACAACCCTTAGGAACAACAGGTAATACATAATCATTGGGGGAACGTTCATGATCACTATCATCAATAATAGGTTCTTCAATATTTTCATCCCCCTAACTCTAGCAAGTTGTTCATCAAGAAATTCACCTAATGGCAAAGTAGTATCACACACAGAAGTAGTTTCATCATGCATAGCAGAAGTGGCATCATCAATAACATGCGACATATCAGAATTCATAGCAGTAGCAGGTTTACGTGTCGCAAGCCTACTAATAACAGAAGGAGAATCTAGTGTGGAGCTAGATGGCAGTTCCTTACCTCCCCTCGTAGTTGAGTGCAAAATCTTGGTCTTAGCGGTCTCTCAAGTTCTTCATAGTGATCAACAGATATAAATCCCAAGTGACTCAGAGAATAGAGCTATGCTCCCCGGCAACGGCGCTAGAAATTAGTCTTGATAACCCACAAGTGTAGGGGATCACAACAACTTTCGAGGGTGAAGTACAACCCAAATTTCTTGATTCGACACAAGGGGAGCCAACGAATATTCTTGAGTATTAGCAGTTGAGTTGTCAATTCAACCACACCTGGATAACTTAGTATCTGCAGCAAAGTATTTAGTAGCAAAAGTGGTATATAATAAAGGTAACGGTAGAAACAGTAATGATAAATGTTTTTGGGTTTTTGTAGTAGTTGTAACAGTAGCAACTAAAAAGTAAATAAGCGGAGAACAATATGCGAAAAGCTCGTAGGCAATGGATCAATGATGGATAATTATGCCGGATGCGAGTCCTCATGCAATAGTTATAACATAGGGTGATATAGAACTAGCTCCAATTCATCAATGTAATGTAGGCATGTATTCCGTAAATAGTCATACGTGCTTATGGAAAAGAAATTGCATGACATCTTTTGTCCTACCCTCCCGTTGCAGCGGGGTCCTTACGGAAACTAAGGGATATTAAGGCCTCCTTTTAATAGAGAACCGGACAAAAGCATTAACACATGGTGAATACATGAACTCCTCAAACTACGGTCATCACCGAGAAGTATCCTGATTATTGTCACTTTGGGGTTGTTGGATCATAACACATAATAGGTGACTATAGACTTGCAAGATAGGATCAAGAACACACATATATTCATGAAAACATAATAGGTTCAGATCTGAAATCATGGCACTCGGGCCCTAGTGACAAGCATTAAGCATAGCAAAGTCATAGCAACATCAATCTCAGAACATAGTGGATACTAGGGATCAAACCCTAACAAAACTAACTTGATTACATGGTAAATATCATCCAACCCATCACCGTCAAGCAAGCCTATGATGGAATTACTCACGCACGGCGGTGAGCATCATGAAATTGGTGATGGAGGATGGTTGATGATGACGACGGCGACGTATCCCCCTCTCCGGAGCCCCGAACGGACTCGAGATCAGCCCTCCCGAGAGAGATTAGGGCTTAGAGGCGGCTCCATGTAGGAAAACGCGATGAAACTTTCTCTCTGATTTTTTTCTCCCTGAGATGGAATATATGCAGTTGGAGTTGAGGTCGGAGGAGGTCCAGGGGGCCCACGAGATAGGAGGTCGCGCCCTAGGGGGGGCGCACCCCCTGTCCCGTGGACAGGCTGTGGCCCCCTGGCATTAATTCTTTCACCAAAAATTCTTATTAATTCCGAAAAGTGCCTCCGTGTATTTCCAGAACATTCCGAGAGCTTTTTTTTTCTACACATAAAACAACATCATGGCAGTTCTGCTGAAAACAGCGTTAGTCCGGGTCAGGTTCATTCAAATCATGCAAGTTAGAGTCCAAAACAAGGGCAAAAGTCTTTGGAAAAGTAGATACGTTGGAGACGTATCACGACGCCCTCATCATCAACAAGCCCTCGCCAGCGACGGCATCGACGAGGCGCTCCCTGCGCCTGGTCCGGCCGAAGCCTGAGCCGGGGTTGCTCCCCATGAAGCCGGAGCACGCCGGCATGGTGGCCCCGACGATGAGTCCGCCCTCAAGTTGGCGAGGGAGCACTACACCCGCGAGCAGGTGCACCAACAACACCGGGCGTGCAAGGAGCTCCAGGCCCATCGCCGCGCTGAGGCCTGTCGCCGCGCCGAGGAGGGCAACAGGATTATCGTCATCGACAGCACGACGAGGGCGAGACCGGGCCTTCAAGCGCCCTGCCACATGTCAGCGAGGCCGGCCAGGGCTGCAGCAGGGGCATCGCACGCGAGGTACGCAACGACGATGACGACGACGGCGGTGGCGGCGGGGACTACACCCTCTTCTATATGATTCTCGGCATGTAGACGGCGGCGGCGGGGACGGGGACGGCAACGGTTAGGCTTTTAGTTTGTTTTAAAGTTAGTTCATGCATGTTTTTAGGTTTTGTACAAATTTCGACGAAATGTGGCCTAGTTCATGCAAAAGTCGTCGAGTTTGCAAAAAAGTTAGAACGAACTTCGCCGAACCCGCGGCGACCGTGGGCCTGTGACTGGGAGCGAACCGAACCCCAGGGGCCGATATAGCGCCGGCTCGCCCCCAGGCCGCTCTTTTTCGGCGCCCTGGGGGGCTGAACGGCTGGAGTTGCTCTAACCTATAGTGCCGGTTTGTGTCACAAACTGGGACAAAATGGGTCTAACCTTTAGTCCCAGTTCGTGTCTCAAACCGGGACGAAAGGGCAATTTTCAAACTCTACACCCCCCTGTATCGCCATTTCAGTTTTGTAAAAAACAAAAGAAATGATAAAAACTTCAAAAACTAAAATCCTTCAAGCTGTAGTTATGTTACTACATCTACTAGTTAGGAAAATTAAAAAACTTAAATTTGGACATGTTTTGCAAAAAAGTGTTATCAAAAAGTAAAACGGCCATATCTTTTGCATACCATATCGAAAAAACCATATAATATATCAAGAAATCAGCACGAAAATCCGCAAACGATTTTGACAGCCTACGACCTGTTTGCAAATTTTTAGAATACTCAAATTCTAAAAGGAAAAAAAGATATGCTCAAATTTCAGTTTTTTTATTTTCGTTAAATCTGGTCAAATTGTGGTCAAACTATGGTCAAACTAATTATTCAAGAAATACTAGTGTTAATAAATAATTATTTTAGTTTTTTTGACTTTTGGTCAAACTGTGGTCAAACTACTTATTTTAGAAATATTTCTTTTACTAAATAATAATGATTTTTAGATTAATAGTTTCAAACTCAAACGGTGAAACATGTGACTTCATGCTCAAGCTAAATTCCTGTGGGTTAATAGGATTGACAGCTTACTATTGTCAGGTAAACAACAAGTACAGACTTGGAAACTAGGGGGAATAGAACTCGGAAGTTAAGCATGCTCGGTGAAGTTAGACGATTTGGAATGATGAGGGGTGATTAGAGACTAAATCGTCAAATAATTCAGAAATTTGAAAATCTGAAAAAAAATTCATTTTTTTAAACAAAATTCCTTTAGTATGGTTGGTGTTACTGATACGTCTCCAACGTATCTATAATTTTTGATTGTTCCATGCTATTATATTACCTATTTTGGATGTCTATGGGCTTTATTTTACAAATTATATCATTTTTGGGACTAACCTACTAACTGGAGGCCCAACCCGTACTGCTATTTTTTTGCCTATTTTAGTATTTCAAAGAAAAGGAATATCAAACGGAGTCCAAACGGAATGAAACCTTCGGGAGCGTGATTTTTGGAACGAACGTGATCTAGAGGACTTGGAGTGCGCCCACCCCTTTGTCAAACGGAGTCCAAACTTTTTGTCAAGAAGCAGTTGAGGCAGCCATGAGGGTGGGGGGTGCGCCCACCCCTACAGGGCACGCCCCCTGTCTCGTGGGCCCCTCGGGTGGCCGCCGATGTACTTCTTCCTCCTATATAAGCCTACATACCCTGAAAACATCCAGGAAGCCATCGAAGAAATATTTCCACCATCGTAACCTTCTATATCCGCGAGATCCCATCTTGGAGCCGTCGCCGGCGTTCTGTCGGAGGGGGAATCCACCATAGAGGGCTTCTACATCAACACCATAGCCCCTGCAATGAGTTGCCACAGACCTTCGCGTCCATAGTTATTAGCTAGATGGCTTCTTCTCTCTTTTTGGATCTCAATACAGTGTTCTCCCCCTCTTTTGTGGAGATCTATTCGATGTAATGTCTTTTTGTGGTGTGTTTGTCGAGATCCGATGAATTGTGGGTTTATGATCAAGTTTATCTATGAATAATATTTGAGTCTTCTCTGAATTCTTTTATGTATGATTGAGTTATCTTTGCAATTCTCTTCGAATTATTGGTTTTGTTTGGCCTACTAGATTGATCTTTCTTGCCATGGGAGAAGTGCTTAGCTTTGGGTTCAATCTTGCGGTGTTCTTACCCAGTGACAGAAAGGGTTGCAAGACACATATTGTATTGTTGCCATCGAGGATAAAAAGATGGATTTTATATCATATTGCATGAGTTTATCCCTCTACAGCATGTCATCTTTCTTAATGTGTTACTCTGTTCTTATGAACTTAATACTCTAGATGCATGATGGATATCGATCGATGTGTGGAGTAATAGAAGTAGATGCAGGCAGGAGTCGGTCTACTTGTTACGGACGTGATGCCTATATACATGATCATGCCTAGATAATCTCATAATTATTCGCTTTTCTATCAATTGGTCGACAGTAATTTGGTCGCCCACCGTAATACTTGTGCTATCTTGAGAGAAGCCTCTAGTGAAACCTATGGCCCCCGGGTCTATCTTTTATCATATAAGTTTACAATCTACTTTTATTTGCATCTTTATTTTCTGCATCTATATTATAAAATACCAAAAATATATTTATCTTATCATATTATCTCTATCAGATCTCACTTTCACAAGTGGCCGTGAAGGGATTGACAACCCCTTTATCGCGTTGGTTGCGAGTTCTTTGTTTGTTTGGGTAGGTTCGTGGGACTTGTGAGGAGCCTCCTACTGGATTGATACCTTGGTTCTTAAAAACTGAGGGAAATACTTATGCTACTGAGCTGCATCACCCTTTCCTCTTCAAGAAAACCAATGCAAGCTCAAGACGTAGCAAGAAGGATTTCTGGCGCCGTTGCCGGGGAGTTCTTCGCTCAAGTCAAGACATACCAACTACCCATTGATGACCCAAAAGTGTAGGGGATCTATCGTAGTCCTTTCGATAAGTAAGAGTGTCGAACCCAACGAGGAGCAGAAGGAAATGATAAGCGGTTTTCAGTAAGGTTTTCTGCAAGCACTAAAATTGTAGGTGATAGATAGTTTTATGATAAGATAAATAGTAATGAGTAACAAGTAAATAAAGTAAATAAGGTGCAGCAAGGAGACCCAATACTTTATGTAGCAAAGGATAAGCCTGGACAACTTCTAATAATGAGGAAGGAGCTCCCGAGGACACATGGGAATTATCGTCAAGCTAGTTTTCATCACGCTCATATGATTCGCGTTCGGTACTTTGATAATTTGATATGTGGGTGGACCGGTGCTTGGGTACTACCCTTACTTGGAAAAGCATCCCACTTATGATTAACCCCTATTGCAAGCATCCGCAACTACAACAAAAGTATTAAGGTAAACCTAACCATAGCAGGAAACATGTGGATCCAAATCAGCCCCTAACGAAGCAATGCATAAACTAGGGTTAAGCTTCTGTCACTCTAGCAACCCATCATCTAATTATTACTTCCCTATGCCATCCTCTAGTCCCAATAATGGTAAAGTGTCTTGTAGTCGAAGTTCACATGACACAACTAGAGGAGAAGACAACATACATCTCATCAAAATATCGAACGAATACCAAATTCACATGACTACTAATAGCAAGACTTCACCCATGTCCTCAGGAACAAACGTAACTACTCACAAAGCATATTCATGTTCAAAATCAAAGGTGTAATAAAATGCATTAAGGATCTGAACATATGATCTTCCACCTAGTAAACCAATAAGTATCAACTACAAGGAGTAATCAACACTACTAGCAACCCACAGGTACCAATTTGTGGTTTTAGATACAAGATTGGATACAAGAGATGAACTAAGGTTTGAGAGGAGATGATGCTGGTGAAGATGTTGATGGAGAATGATCCCCTCCCGATGAGAGGATCGTTGGTGATGACGTTGGTGATGATTTCCCCCTCCCAGAGGGAAGTGTCCCCGGCAGAACAGCTCTGCCAGAGCCCTAGATTGGTTCCGCCAAGGTTCCGCCTCGTGGCGGTGGAGTTTTGTCTCGTAAGCTTTCCCACGATTTTTTCCAGGGTAAAAGTGATGATATAGCAGAAGATGGACGCTAGAGGCCCACCAGGGGGCCCAGGAGATAGGGGCGCGCCCTATGGGGGAAGCACCCCCTGTCTCCTGGACAGGGTGTGGGCCCCCTGGCCAATTTCTTTCGCTCAGAAATTCTTATAAATCCCAAAAAGTTGTTTCGTGGAGTTTCAGGACTTTTGGAGTTGTGCAGAATAGGTTTCCAACGTTTGCTCCTTTTCCAGCCAGAATTCCAGCTGCCGGCATTCCCCCTCTTCATGGTAAACCTTGTAAAATAAGAGAGAATAGCCATAAGTAATGAGATATATTGTGTAATAACAGCCCATAATGCAATAAATATTGATATAAAAGCATGATGCAAAATGGATGTATCAACTCCCCCAAGCTTAGACCTCGCTTGTCCTCAAGCGGAAGCCGAAATCGAAAAATATGTCCACATGTTTAGAGATAGAGGTGTCGATAAAAATAAAATACGGACATGAGGGCAAAATAACAACAACATATATAGATTTTGTCATATGATTTCCTATGCTCAAGTAACAAGCAATTCACAATGTCAAGTATGGTTCAAAAACTTCATTGGGAACTAACAAACTATAATCTCAGTCATTGAAACAATTGCAATTTATCGTAACATCAGAAAGAGTCAATAAAATAGCTTTTCAGCAAGCTCACATACTCAACTATCTCGTAGTCCTCTACAATTGCTAACACTCACGCAATATTTGTGGGTATGGAGTTTTAGACGGACACTGAGAAATATAGGGGCTTATTATGTTGCCTCCCATCGTATTCACCTTTAGGTGATGTCAACAATAATAGCCCATGCTAACGAACATCCAATTGGATATGTATATCACGATCTTTCAAACACGAAGAGCTTGCCAAAGGATAAAATGAAAAAGGGAAAGGTGAAGATCACCTTGACTCAAGCGCAAAATAAAAGCATAAAGTAAGAACATGAAGTAAAAGATAGACCCTTCATAGAGGGAAGCATAGGTTGTCATGCGCTTTTAGGGTTGATGCATAAAATCTTAATGCAAGAGAACGCCACTTTATATTGCCCCTTGTGTGTGGACCTTTATTATGTAGTCCGTCGCTTTTATTACTTCCACAACAAGTTCGTACAAAGCTTATTTTCTCTGCACTAATAAGTCATACATAATTAGAGAGCAATTTTTATTGCTTGCACCGATGACAACTTACTTGAAGGATCTTACTCAATCCATAGGTAGGTATGGTGGACTCTCGTGGCAAAACTGGGTTTAAGGGTAATTGGAAGCACAAGTAGTTTCTCTACTTGGTGAGAGGAATTTGGCTAGCTTGAGGGGGAAAGGCAAGCTCAACATGTTCGGAAGGTCAATGAAAACATACTTTAACTGAGATGTGAGAAAACATAAACTATTATGCTGTCTTCCTTGTCCATCGTCAACTCTTTTAGCATGTCATACTTAATGAGTGCTTACAATCATAAAAGATGTCCAGGATAGTGTATTTATATGCGAACCTCTCTTCCCTTATTCCTTCCTATTAATTGCAAGGATGACCAAGGCTACGTTCATCAACTCCCACCAATTTTTATGCCTCATACTTTCTATGTGTGAAGTTATCACTATCCATAAGATCAATATGAACTCTTTTATTCTTTTTATTCTTTCTATCATTCTCAAGATCGTGGCAACAAAGCAAATCCCTTGACTTCAACACTAATCTTTATTATAGATAACTCGCGGACTCGAATACAAAAAGAGATCACAATGCAGAACTCAAACTACTCGATATCAAAACTTCAATCTACTAGATCAAGATACTACTAAAAGGATCGAACTAAATAAAGCTGTAAAGATAGGAGTGTGATGGTGATAAGATACCGGGGCACCTCCCCCAAGCTTGGCAGTTGCCAACGGGAGTGCCCATACCCATGTGATTATGTCCTCGGACGTGAAGGAGGTGGTGATGATGACGGTGAATAATCGCACATTGAGCGTAAAGCTCCTCCAACTTGCGGATAATGCCCTTAAGCCCAGCAATATGATCCTTCAACAGAATATTCTCCTGTGTGAGATACTTGTTCTGTATGCGCGCTAACTCAATCATCTTGAAAGCTTCAATCTCTGTTGGAGTAAAGAGGTTACGTAAAGGTTGAGGGATATCTTCTTCTTTCACCGCCGGAGCTTGAACCTCCATGGCTTCCTTGATCCCTTCATCCTTGTTGATCTCTTCTGATTCTTCTCTTTTCAGCTCTATCTTCAAAAGCCAAGCATCCTTGTCTGCATTGTTGGAGGAGGGTGAAGTCATGGTGCTCGAAATCTGCAACGGAAACAGCTCGAAACGAAAATAGAGGATATTTGCGTGATACGGTGGTCAAAATCTTCGGGAGTATATATAATGAATTTTTACCGACCAAAATACGTAACATGCAAGAAAACGGAGTCCGGGAGGCACACGAGGTGCCCACGAGACAGGGGGCGCGCCCTATAGGGGGGGTGCCCTCCACTCTCGTGGGAGCCTCGTGTCCCTTTCGGACTACTTCTTTCTTCCTAAAATTCTTAAATATTCCAAAACTGATAAAAATTGCCATTGGAGTTGTTTTGGAGTCGGTTTACTTACCGTACCACATACCTATGCCTTTTCGGAGTCTGGAACATTTTGGAAAGTGTCCCTTATGTATTCCTCAGGGGTTATGGTTTCAATAATATTAGTTTCAACATTGATAGGATTACCTGAAATATAGTGTTTAATTCTTTGACCGTTTACCACCCTCGGATTTGTGCCTTCGAAGTTGTTGATTTTTGTGGCACCAGAATGATAGACCTCCTCGATAACGTAGGGACCTTCCCATTTTGAGAGAAGTTTTCCTGCAAAAAATCTTAAGCGAGAGTTGAATAATAACACATAATCTCCTACGTAAAACTCACGCTTTTGTATCCTCTTATCATGCCGGCGTTTGACTTTTTCTTTGAAAAGCTTGGCATTCTCGTAGGCTTGGGTTCTCCATTCATCAAGTGAGCTAATATCAAATAACCTCTTCTCACCGGAAAGCTTGAAGTCATAATTTAGCTCTTCAATAGCCCAATATGCTTTATGTTCAAGTTCAAGAGGTAAATGACATGCTTTTCCATAAACCATTTTATACGGAGACATACCCATAGGATTTTTGTATGCAGTTCTATAGGCCCATAATGCGTCATCAAGTTTTTTGGACCAATTCTTTCTAGATCTATTCACAGTCTTTTGCAAAATTAATTTGAGCTCTCTATTGCTCAACTCTACTTGAGCACTAGACTGCGGATGATAAGGAGATGCTATTCTATGATTGACATCATACTTAGCGAGCATCTTACGAAAAGCACCATGAATGAAATGTGAACCACCATCAGTCATAAGATATCTAGGGACTCCAAACCTCGAAAAAATAACTTCCTTAAGCATTTTAATAGAAGTGTTATGATCAGCACTACTAGTTGGAATAGCTTCTACCCATTTAGTAATGTAATCAACAACAACTAAAATATGTGTATAACCATTAGAGGCAGGAAAAGGTCCCATATAATCAAAGCCCCAAACATCAAATGGTTCAATAACAAGAGAATAATTCATAGGCATTTCTTGACGTTTACTAATGTTACCTATTCTTTGACACTCATCACAAGATAAGACAAACTTACGAGCATCTTTGAAGAGAGTAGGCCAATAAAAACCAGATTGTAGTACCTTGTGTGCAGTTCTATTTCCAGCGTGGTGTCCTCCATAAGCTTCAGAGTGACACTTACGTAGAATCTGTTCCTGTTCATGCTCAGGCACACAACGTCTAATAACACCATCTACTCCTTCTTTATAAAGGTGTGGATCATCCCAGAAGTAATGTCTTAAATCATAAAAGAACTTTTTCTTTTGCTGGTATGTGAATCTAGGCGGTAAATATTTAGCAATAATGTAATTAGCATAATCAGCATACCAAGGAGCAGTACGAGAAGCATTGACGACCGCTAATTGTTCATTAGGAAAGCTATCATTAATAGGCAGTGGGTCATCAAGAACATTCTCTAACCTAGACAAGTTATCTTCAATGGGGTTCTCAGCTCCCTTTCTATCAATAATATGCAAGTTAAATTCTTGGGGCAAGAGAACCCATCTAATGAGTCTAGGCTTAGCATATTTCTTTTCCATAAGATATTTAATAGCAGCATGATCAGTGTGAATATAACTTTGGAATCAACAATATAAGCTCTACAGCATAGTCACTACAGCATAGTCACTAGCATCACACATAATTTCAAAAGGTAAATTCCAATCAGGTGGCTGAACAATAGGTGCAGTGATCAAAGCTTTCTTAAGCACTTCAAACGCTTCTACACAATCATCATCAAAGACAAAAGGAATATCTTTTTGCAATAAATTAGTCAGAGGCCTAGAGATTTTAGAGAAGTCCTTAATGAACCTCCTGTAAAAACCGGCATGACCAAGGAAACTTCTTATACCTTTTATATCCTTGGGACATGGCATCTTTTCAATAGCATCAACTTTGGCTTTATCAACTTCAATACCTCTCTCGGAGATCTTGTGCCCCAAGACAATGCCTTCATTAACCATAAAGTGACACTTTTCCCAATTCAAGACGAGACTAGTGTCTTCGCATCTCTGCAAAAATCGATCAAGGTTTCTCAAACAATCATCAAAAGAGGATCCATAGACAGAGAAGTCATCCATGAATACCTCACAAATCTTCTCACAAAAATCAGAGAATATAGCCATCATGCATCTTTGAAAGGTAGCAGGTGCAATACATAAACCAAAAGGCATATGTCTATAAGCAAAAGTACCAAAAGGGCAAGTAAAACACTACTAGGGAAAGTGCTATAGATAGGATTGATACTAATGGCGCACCAGGTAAGCAGTGCGCCACTACTATATACTAATGGCGCACCGGTTGCTGATGCCATTAGTGTGGAAGACACTAATGGCGCACCGTACACTCGGTGCGCCACTAGTACTAATTTTTTTTAACATTTTTCCATACATACTAATGGCGCATCATGTCGAAGTGCGCCATTACTAGTTCTAACTAGTAATGGCGCACCTGGCAGGCAGTGCGCCATTAGTATATATTATTTTTATTTTTTTGCAAAACTACTAATGGCGCACCGTGTCACAGTGCGCCATTACAAGTTTAAACTACTAATGGTACACTTTGATATATATTTTTACTTTTTGCAAAAATATTAATGGCGCACCACCTGCAGGTGCGCCATTAGTAACCTGGGTTACTAATGGCGCATTTGCTGGTGGTGCGCCATTAGTAACCTGGGACCCCAACAAGATATTTTGGACAGCCACATACCTACCCACTCACTTTCCCCACTTCATTCCCTCCACCTCCTTCTCCAAGCTTTCGGCTGCCTCCTCCTCCTCACCTCATTTCCACCATAGATTCATCAAAATTAAGTGGTGAAATTACCTTTTTTGATAGGTAAGTAAGGGGAAAGCTATCTTCATGATGTAGATCTACTTTATTTCTCCCTAGCTCGCTCCAACAACGTGCACATGCACTTTTTGTGGCCTAGCTAGATCTATGTATGTTTTTGGTGTTGCATGTGTTTGTGGTGTTGCATATATGTTTGTGTTTGCAGGTACCGGTATTTGAAATGCGATAGTTGCCAATATTTTGCCGGAATGTTGATTCATTTCCGTTTCGGCGAGAATTTGGCACTATGCATTCTTTTTGGTCCTATTTTTAGGGAAGGTCATGCCAAATTTTTTCTTGGTTCTAAAATATCGTTTTGCTCTACCCCGCAGGCCACCATGGTCCGCACGATGACAGAAGGCATCGTGAATAGGTTTTTGAGCTCCGTGAAGGACGAGATGCTTCAAAAGAACGAGATAGAGATAAGATGTCCGTGTCGAAGATGCAAGCTGAAGAGCCTTATTGCGGACCCGGATTCCGGGCAGGTGCGGGACCACCTGCTCTTGCGTGGTTTCATGGATGGCTATCAGTGGCAAGGTGATGAAGATGACTATGAAGTCGTCCATGGGGGGCGGGCAAGAAATGAGGAAGGGCAACAAGACAAGTACCACCGCGGCGAGGGCGGGCGAGAAGACGAAGAATCTCAAGGACATGATCACGGCGGTGATGTTGTACATAGTCATCATGTAAAAGATGTTGTACATGATGATGAGGAAGATCAAGACGAAGGGCATGATCATGAAGATGAAGATGTCGGAGCAGACGACGATGGAGGATGGGTGCAGGACCCTCATATTCAAGAGCTGCTTCTCAAGCAGACGGATAACGCAAGAGCTGCCGCCTGAGAGAAAGCCAAGCTGGATCAACTGGAGATAGACGCGGTTACTCCATTGTATGAAGGATGCAGGCCCGAGGATACCCGCCTGAAAGTAACGCTCATGGCTCTAGAGATGAAGGTAAAACACAAAATGACCGACGCATGCTTCGACGAGAACATGTCATTCTAGCACGAACGTCTTCCCAAGGGGAACAAGTGCCCGACCAGTTTGGAGGAGGCGAAGAAAATCGTGTGTCCTCTGGATTTACCGCACGTGAAATACCATGTGTGCATGAACAATTGCATCATTTATCGGGACGAGCACGCGGAGTCTACCATATGTCCGGTGTGCGGTGTCACTCGATACAAGAAGAGGAAGAAAGCTCCTCGAAAAGTGGTGTGGTACTTTCCGATCACTCCTCGTCTGCAGCGGTATTTCGCGGACCCTAAGGTAGCAAAGCTCCTGCGTTGGCACGCGGATAGGGAGGAGAAGAAGCGAGAAGATGACGCAAATGATCCGGAGATAGATAAAAAAGACAAGATGCTGAGTCACCCTAAGGATGCGAGCCAGTGGCAAGCGTTAAACTTCGAATACCCAGAATTTGGGAACGATCCAAGGAACATCATGCTGGGCGCGAGCACCGATGGAGTCAATCCGTTTGGCAGCCAGAGAAGCACACATAGCACCTGGCCTGTGTTCGTGTGGATGTACAACCTTCCCCCCTGGTTGTGCATGAAGAGGAAGTACATTCACATGAGTATGCTAATTGAAGGGCCGAAACAACCAGGGAACGACATCAATCTGTATCTGGGGCTGCTGAAAGAGGAGATTGACACGCTGTGGAAAACGCCAGCCAATACGTGGGACGCCGCAGAGAAAAAAATATTTCCCTATGAGAGCCGCACTGCTCACGACGGTGCACGACTATCTCGGTTACGGATATCTTGCGGGGCAGGTAGTCCACGGATTTTCTGGATGCGTAAGGTGCATGGATGATACAATGTATCGCCAGCTAGATAGAGATCCCGGGTCTTCGAAAACCGTGTTCATGGGACATCGAAGGTGGCTTCGCGATGATGACCCGTGGAGGAAACGCAAGGATCTGTTCGATGGTGAAACCGAACCCCGAAAACGCCCGTGTACGAGGAGCGGCGAGGAAATAGACGAGCTATTGAAAAATTGGAAAGACTGCCCACTGCTGGGAAAGAAGCAAAAGGCGCCAGAGCCGGGAAAGAGGCGAAAGGCGCCATAGCCGCTGCTGAAGGTATGGAAAACGAGGTCTGTTTTCTCGGACTTGCCGTACTGGAAGATCCACCATGTGCCTCACAGCCTTGATGCCATGCATATCACGAAGAACGTGTGCGAGAGTCTGCTTGGTACCCTTCTCAACATGCCAGAGAGGACCAAAGATGGGCCGAAAGCAAGGGCAGACTTGAAATCAATGGGCATCAGGCAGGAGCTTCACGCTAATGATGATGATGATGATGATGATGATGATGATGATGATGATGATGATGAGGCGAAGCAGGACACAGAAAGTCGTCTCAAAGGCAAAAAGGGCAAGAAGACCGGAAATGACTACCCTCCCACGTGCTTCACTCTAAGTCAGGAGGAGATCGAGCAGTTTTTCACCTGCCTCCTTGGAGTAAAACTTCCTTACGGTTACGCGGGGAAGATAAGCAGATACCTAGACCCAGCGAAGCAGAAGTTTAGAGGGATGAAGTCTCACGACTGTCACGTGCTGATGACGCAGATACTTCCAGTTGCAATCCGTGGGATCATGGACGCGCACGTCCGTGAAATGCTATTTGGCCTATGCCACTTTTTCGACGTCATCTCTCGGAAGTCCATTGGCGTGAGTCAACTCAGAAGGCTACAGGAAGAGATCGTGGTGATACTATGCGAGCTTGAGATGTACTTCCTGCCTGCATTCTTCGACGTTATGGTGCATCTGCTGGTCCATATCTTGGAGAATATCATCCAACTCGGGCCGACGTTCCTGCACAGCATGATGTCGTTCGAAAGGATGAATGGAGTCAACAAAGGATACGTTCGAAACATGTCACGTCCAGAGGGAAGTATAGCCAGGGGCTTTCTGACCGAAGAGTGCATCTCCTACTGCACGAATTATCTAGGCATCGAGAACCCCGTTGGTTTGCCCGTCAACAGGCACCTCGGCAGGCTCGCTGGATGGGGTCACCATGAGGGTCGCCGCGAAATGCATGTCGACTTCGAGGGTCGACTCGCCGACTTTGAAAGAGCAAACCTAGTCGGGCTACAACACATAGACGTGGTCGATCCTTGGGTGGTAGAGCACAAAACCTTTATTGAGAAGACGTACAATGACCGAGGCCAACAGAGGACGGACGGAGATATAATCAAAGAGCACAACTCATGTTTCACGCGTTGGTTCAAGCAGAAGCTTCTGTCGTACCCTTTACATGAGGATTCTTCCACGGAAGAACAACTCATATTCGCCTTGTCACAGGGCGCCGAGCACAACCTGATGACCTATGAGGCGTACGATATCAACGGCTACACATTCTACACCGAGAACAAGGACATGAAGAGCGATGGTTATCAGAACTCCGGGGTAACATGGAATCCTACACCGGCAACGACAAGGACAGATACTATGGAAGGATCGAGGAGATCTGGGAGCTGAGCTACGCCGGAGAGAAGGTCCCGATGTTCCGTGTCAGATGGGCCAAGAGCGTCCTAAAAGAAGACCGGTATTTCACCACCATGGTTATACCCGAAGCCAAATCCAAGACCGCGGGCGCAAACGTCACCGCGAAAAATGAGCCATGGGTACTGGCTTCCCAAGTGGACCAATGCTTCTTCATTACCGACCCGTCAAAGCCCAGTCGTGTTGTCGTGAGGAGAGGCAAAAGGAAGATCATCAGAATGGATGGAGTAGCCAATGAGCAAGACTTCGACAAGTATGGCGACCCGAAGATCGAACATGACGACGACGATGAAGTAGCAGCACACACCACAAGAAGAAGCAGGACCACCCTACCTAAAGGACGTCCGTTCCACAGAAGAACTCCATTTGCGAAAAACAAGGGCAAGAAGATTGTGAACAGATAGCTAGCTAAGATCGATTGTATTTAAATCGTAGTCTTCATTTCTCGGTTGTATTTCATGGGCACTTTTTGATATCATGAATATTTTTAAATTTCATCGGCACTTTTTGAATTCATGAGGACACTTGATCTCGATCCCCCTCCATCTCGATCTCGATTCCCCCTCCATCTCGATCTCGATCCCCCTCCATCTCGATCCCACCCGCACCCTCCCCCGCTAGCTCCGCCGCCGCCGCCGATCCACCGCAACCCTCCCCCGCTCCACCGCCGCTGACGAGCACCCGGCCCCCCGCACCCTCCCCCGCTCCACCGCCGCCACCGTTAATATTTTCAAGTAACAAATTTGAACATATTGTTTAAAAAATTATTACTGTTTTTATAAAAAAATATTACTGTTATGATTTAAACAAGTTTGAACATATTTAAACACAAATAAATATAAAAACAGCATTTAAAATGCATAAAAAAATATTGGGGAGCCTGGGAACCGAACCCAGGACCTCCTGGTGTGTGTGTTGCGTGCTGACCAGTCAAGCTAGTGGGTGGGTTCTGTTGTAGATAGGGTTAGGTGGTAGATACTACTAGGAAAAGGGCTATAGATGGAAATGACACTAATGGCGCACCAGACATGTGGTGCGCCATTAGTATATACTAATGGCGCACCACCTCCTGATGCGCCATTAGTGTTGAAACTACTAATGGCGCACCCTGCCCACGGTGCGCCATTAGTACCAATTTTTTTTTTTAACTAGTGCGCCTGTCCAAACATACTAATGGCGCATCCACTGGTGGTGCGCCATTACTAGTTGTAACTAGTAATGGCGCACCAGCCAGAAGGTGCGCCACTAATGTTAATTTTTTTATTATTGTTTTTATTCCTTTTTTTGCAAAAGTACTAATGGCGCACCACCTGGTGGTGCGCCATTAGTAACCTGGATTACTAATGGCGCATTTGTTGCTGGTGCGCCATTAGTAAGTGGGCAGCAACAAGATATTTTGGACAGCCTCTCCTCCCACACTCACTTTCTCCCCACTTCATTCTCTCCACCGCCTCCTCCTTGTCTCGGGTGCCTCCTCTTTTTCACCTCATTTCCACCATAGATTCATTCAAATTAAGTGGTTAAGTTACCTTGTTTTGCTAGGTAAGTAAGGGGGGAAGCTATATTTATGTTGTTCTCCCTACAACAATGTGCACATGCACTTTTTATGGCCTAGCTAGATCTATGTATGTTCGTGGTGTTGCATATGTTTGTGGTGTTGCATATGTGTTTGTGTTTGGAGGTGTACTGGTATTTGAAATGCGATAGTTGCCAATATTTTGCCGGAATGTTGATTCATTTCCATCTCGGCGAGAATTTTGGCATTAAGCATTCTTTTTGGTCCTATTTTTGGGGAAAGTCATGCCAAATTTTTTCTTGGTTCTAAAATATCGTTTTGCTCTACCCCGCAGGCGACCATGGTCCGCACGATGACCGAAGGCATCGTGAATAGGTTTTTGAGGTCCGCGAAGGCCGAGATGCTTCAAAAGAACGAGACGGAGATATGATGTCCGTGTCGAAGATGCAAGCTGAATAGCCTTATTGCGGACCCGGATTCCGGGAAGGTGCGGGACCACCTGCTCTTGCGTGGTTTCATGGATGGCTATCGGTGGCAAGGTGATGAAGATGACTACGAAGTCGTCCATGCGGGCCGGGCAAGAAATGAGGAAGGGCAGCAAGACAACCACCGCGGCTGGGGGGGCGAGAAGACGAAGAATCCCTAGGAGATGATCACGACGGTGATGCTGTACACAGTCATCATGTAGAAGATGCAGGACATGGTGATGATGCCGGCGGAGCATACGACGCTGGACCATCGATGGGCTGGGTGCAGGACCCTCATATTCAAGAGCTGCTTCTCAAGCAGACGGATAACACAAGAGCTGCCGCCCGAGAGAAAGCCAAGATGGATCAACTTGAGTTAGACGCGGTTACTCCATTGTATGAAGGATGCAGGCCCAAGGATACCCGCCTGAAAGTAACGCTCATGGCTCTGGAGATGAAGGTAAAACACAAAATGACCGACGCATGCTTCGACGAGAACATGTCATTCTGGCACGAACGTCTTCCCAAGGGGAACAAGTGCCCGACCAGTTTGGAGGAGGCGAAGAAAATCGTATGTCCTCTGGATTTACCGCACGTGAAATACCATGTGTGCATGAACAATTGCATCATTTATCGGGACGAGCACGCGGAGTCTACCATATGTCCGGTGTGCGGTGTCACTCGATACAAGAAGAGGAAGAAAGCTCCTCGAAAAGTGGTGTGGTACTTTCTGATCACTCCTCGTCTGCAGCGGTATTTCGCGGACCCTAAGGTAGCAAAGCTCCTGCGTTGGCACGCGGATAGGGAGGAGAAGAAGCGAGAAGATGACGCAAATGATCCGGAGATAGATAAAAAAGACAAGATGCTGAGTCACCCTAAGGATGCGAGCCAGTGGCAAGCGTTGAACTTCGAATACCCAGAATTTGGGAACGATCCAAGGAACATCATGCTGGACGCGAGCACCGATGGGGTCAGTCCGTTTGGCAGCCAGAGAAGCACACATAGCACCTGGCCTGTGTTCGTGTGGATGTACAACCTTCCCCCCTGGTTGTGCATGAAGAGGAAGTACATTCACATGAGTATGCTAATTGAAGGGCCGAAACAACTAGGGAACGACATCAATCTGTATCTGGGGCTGCTGAAAGAGGAGATTGACATGCTGTGGAAAACGCCAGCCAATACGTGGGACGCCGCAGAGAAAAAATATTTCCCTATGAGAGCCGCACTGCTCACGACGGTGCACGACTATCTCGGTTACGGATATCTTGCGGGGCAGGTAGTCCATGGATTTTCTGGATGCGTAAGGTGCATGGATGACACAACGTATCGCCAGCTAGATAGAGATCCCGGGTCTTCGAAAACCGTGTTCATGGGACATCGAAGGTGGCTTCGCGACGATGACCCGTGGAGGAATCGCAAGGATCTGTTCGATGGTGAAACCGAACCCCGAAAACGCCCATGTACGAGGAGCGGCGAGGAAATAGACAAGCTGTTGAAAAATTGGAAAGACTGCCCAGTGTCGGGAAAGAAGCAAAAGGCGCTAGAGCCGCTGCTGAAGGTATGGAAAACGAGGTCTGTTTTCTGGGACTTGCCATACTGGAAGATCCACCGTGTGCCTCACAGCCTTGATGTCATGCATATCACGAAGAACGTGTGCGAGAGTCTGCTTGGTACCCTGCTCAACATGCCAGAGAGGACCAAAGATGGGCCGAAAGCAAGGGCAGACTTGAAATCAATGGGCATCAGGCAGGAGCTTCATGCTATATATGATGATGATGATGATGATGATGATGATGAGGCGAAGCAGGACACAGAAAGTCGTCGCAAAGGCAAAAAGGCCAAGAAGACCGGAAATGACTACCCTCCCGCGTGCTTCACTCTAAGTCAGGAGGAGATCGAGCAGTTTTTCACCTGCCTCCTAGGAGTAAAACTTCCTTACGGTTACGCGGGGAAGATAAGCAGATACCTAGACCCAGCGAAGCAGAAGTTCAGCGGGATGAAGTCTCACGACTGTCACGTGCTAATGACGCAGATACTTCCAGTTGCAATCCATGGGATCATGGACGCGCACGTCCGTGAAACGCTATTTGGCCTATGCAACTTCTTCGACGTCATCTCTCGGAAGTCGATTGGCGTGAGGCAACTCAGAAGGCTACAGGAAGAGATCGTGGTGATACTATGCGAGCTTGAGATGTACTTCCCGCCCGCATTCTTCGATGTTATGGTGCATCTGCTGGTGCATATAGTGGAGGATATCATCCAACTCGGGCCGACGTTCCTGCACTGCATGATGCCGTTCGAAAGGATGAATGGTGTCATCAAAGGATACGTTCGCAACATGTCACGTCCAAAGGGAAGCATAGCCAGGGGCTTTCTGACCGAAGAGTGCATCTCCTACTGCACGAATTATCTAGGCATCGAGAACCCCGTTGGTCTGCCCGTCAACAGGCACCTCGGCAGGCTCGCTGGATGGGGTCACCGTGAGGGTCGTCGCGAAATGCATGTCGACTTCGAGGGTCGACTCGCCGACTTTGAAAGAGCAAACCTAGTCGCGCTACAACACATAGACGTGGTCGATCCTTGGGTGGTAGAGCACAAAACCTTTATTAAGAAGACGTACAATGACCGAGGCCAACAGAGGACGGACAGTGATATACTCAAAGAGCACAACTCATGTTTCACGCGTTGGTTCAAGCAGAAGCTTCTGTCGTACCCTTTACATGAGGATTCTTCCGCAGAGAACAACTCATATTCGCCTTGTCACAGGGCGCCGAGCACAACCTGATGACCTATGAGGCGTACGATATCAACAGCTACACATTCTACACCGAGGCCAAGGACATGAAGAGCGATGGTTATCAGAACTCCGGGGTAACGATGGAATCCTACACCGGTAACGACAAGGACAGATACTACGGAAGGATCGAGGAGATCTGGGAGCTGAGCTACGCTGGAGAGAAGGTCCCGATGTTCCGTGTCAGATGGGCCAAGAACGTCATAAAAGAAGACCGGTATTTCACCACCATGGTTATACCCGAAGCCAAATCCAAGACCGCGGGTGCAAACGTCACCGCGAAAAATGAGCCATGGGTACTGGCTTCCCAAGTGGACCAATGCTTCTTCATTACCGACCTGCCAAAGCCCAGTCGTGTTGTCGTGAGGAGAGGCAAAAGGAAGATCATCGGAATGGATGGAGTAGCCAATGAGCAAGACTTCGACAAGTACGGCGACCCGAGGATTGAACATGACGACGATGATGAAGTAGCAGCATACACCACAAGAAGAAGCAGGACCACCCTACCTAAAGGACGTCCGTTCCACAGAAGAACTCCATTTGCGAAAAAGAAGGGCAAGAAGATTGTGAACAGATAGCTAGCTAAGATCGATTGTATTTAAATCGTAGACTTCATTTCTCGATTGTATTTCATGGGTACTTTTTGAACTATCATGAATATTTTTAAATTTCATGGACACTCGATCTCGATCCCCCTCCATCTCGATCGCTATCCCACCTCGCCAGATCCGGTCCCCCTCGCCGCCGAGCACCCCCCCAGTCCACCGGCCGCCGCCGCCGACCCCCCGCACCCTCGATTCCCCTACTCAACCGCCGCCGCCGACCCCCCGCACCCCGCGCACC
>NC_041385.1:828026096-828043894 GCF_002162155.2 Triticum dicoccoides
GCCGCTGCCCCGCCACCTCGACGCTGCCCCGCCGCCTCGACGCGACCCCGCCGCCCGGACGCCGCCCCGTCCACACCACCGTCGCCCACTCCCCGGCATCCTTATCCTCTCCGACCGCCTCCTCCAGCCCGGCCCGCTCCTCCAAGGTAAGCTACCGCCCCGACCCCTATCCCCTTCCCTCCTCCCATCACATCTCCATATGAGCATGATAATTTGCACTCAGCTTCAGCAGTAATTTGACTAATTTCCTCTTCCCTATCATCATGGTTATTGTAGTAAATAATTAGGGCAAATATCAGAGAGAAATTTGCGAACTTCAGAATCTAGGAATTGTAATACAAATTCAAATAGTCTCCAGAACTTTCATGCGTTCAAAAATATGAATTGCAGTAATTATGATTTGTATTTTCCAGGCAGTTTTGTTAATTGGTCATTCATGATTCATCATGAAGAATATGTGATTATGTGCTGAAACTAAGTTTGCATCATGTGTTAAGTGAATTCTGTTCTATTTGGGGTCTCCCACCAGCTATGTGAAAAGTTGGAGATTGCTTTCTTGTTTTTTTTGGTGTGGAATTCTGATTTGTGAAAAGAAAAACCGAACGATGCTAATTAATTTTCGGTTGCAACGAATGTGCTGGAAGAAAAAGCAGTCTTCTGGCACGGTTAAGATGCTTGATTGACTGAGTTGATGATTCAATTAAACAAGGTACAATATGTAGCAAGTAACTGTTTGAACACTATAGATTGCCAGAAGACTGCTTTTTCTATCAATCAAGCATCTTAACCTTGCCAGAAGACTGCTACTGCTTTTTCTTATCGTCCTGGCAGCAACTGGCTGGTTGTTGTTCAAAACTTATTAGTCCGTCTAGTGCTTCTGAACTCATTAGTTGGTGGCGTGTGGTACCATAAAAAATACTAGAAGGAAAGGAAAACAGAATATAAGAGAATGATTGCTGGAGTGGTAATGTTCACCAGCAGACAAAAAAAGGGAAAAGTAAAAAACAGGAAGCATACATGCACAATGAACCAGTGATGCCTTGCTTCCACCAGAAGGAAAGTGAAGGAGAAAAATGAACACGATGATCATCAAGTCAACTGGTTATTGGTCGATAGTATAGACAACTAGCTACACTGAGTGACGAAACTAAACAAGCCTGCCTGGCCACCCGTCCATCTTACATGAGGGCAATTATGCCTGAACCACGGAACTATTTAATTTTTTATATAACTCATAAAACAAAAAAATGGCTCCATTGGGTTTTGGTGCTTCCCCATGGCCAGGACAAGATAACTTTATCATTATGCTATGAGATTAAACAGGGAGAGGGATGCTAACACTCCTTTTGCTTGGCAGTATAAAGTACTAGTAAGTATAGATAAGAGGTTGGTTTTTTGAGGAATCAACAGTTAACTGGTGAGGCTCAGGCTGCAGTGATAGCTGCAGTATAAAGTAATATTCTTGTTTCGGTGTACATATGTAGGACACAAACAATTAAGGTGTCTATTTTGATTTAGTGCCTTTGCCTCCACTGCCTTTATCTGGATTGAAGCTTGCTTGTGTTTACTTCTGATTACAAGATCTCCATACTCGGAGATTTCTTTATATATGTTGTAGTATAAATATATTGTTTTGTCATTCTGTAATTGTTAGTGGAATTTACACTGTAAATGTTAGTGGGTTTACAGTGTACTTCTAGTGGATTTTTGCTCTGTATTTGCTAGTGGCATTTTTTTTGAAACTAAATTGAAAATGGGACTCTGTGCACCAAGTGCATGCATGCTGCTGCTGCTGCTGCTGTACTACTTGTCAAGTGATGCTGCTGCTGCTATCTACGAGTTGCTGCTGGTAGTTGTGATTTTGTCAAGTGATGCTGCTGCTACTTGTGATCTTCTAAAATGACCCCTTTCTCCTGAAACGTTGATTAATTTCCGTTTCGGTTGAGAAATGGGGCACTCCAAGGTCAAGAAAATTAGCAAAGGTCATGCCCAATTTTCTTGACCTAGAAGGTGACCTAGAAGGTGCCCGATTCTCAACCGAAATAAAAATTAATTTGCTTTAGTGGTTGGATTAGTTTAGTATCTTTTTCACACACTCAGACACCCTTGCTTGCCATGTGTGTGAGAGAGATAGTGAGAGGAGACAAGAAGAAGGGGGTTAGGAAGATGTTGCCTGCTCATCAAAGCTAACCATCTCCCCCTTTTCACCCCTTTTCCTTTGTCTTTTGTGGGTTGCAAGGAAGCTACTGTCTTAGCTAGCTTAGCTTGTGCACAAATCCCAGTGTTACAATCTAGAAAATTAGCCTGCAAAGATGAGGTCCCATGCTGGCTGTACCACTGCATCATGCAACAGTGCCTTCAAGATCCAAGGCAATATCACAAACATCATAGGCAATTTGACCAAACTCACAACCTTGTATCTTTGCAGCAACCAACTTTCTAGACACACCCCTCAAGAACTAGGTTACCCTGAGAACGTGGACTTGGACCTTAGCAACAACACACTAACAGGTTCTATCCCAAAACACCTAGGCAATATCACAAACATCTCTCAATTGTTCCTTGACAATAACCAACTTTTTGGCGACATTCCTCGAGAATTAGGTTATTTGGTCAACTTAGAGATCTTGTTCCTTGACAATAACCAACTTTTTGACCAAACTTTGTTCCTATTTATAGAGAAACATGGCCAACAACGATCAGGCCGGGGGTTCGGGCGGCAAGAAATTCTGGGAGCTGTCCCAGGAGATGGAGGAACAACCTCACTTGTATGAGGACGCCGCCTTCCCCACCGATCCTGAGACCACTGATGGTACCACCGAGGATGACCCCACTGATGCCACCACTGATGGTGCCGCCGAGGATGCCACCACTGATGATGGCGGCACACGCACAGATGGCAGCCAACCGAAGAGGCAACGGAAGGACCGGCGCCCGACCGTGCTCCGCACCCTCAAGGAGGAAGTTACTGAAGTGGACTCCAACGGGAATCCAACAGCGCCCGAAAGAATAGTCAAGGGGTACTCGCTTCAGCTCAGGTGCATTCTCCGGAGCACCGTGTCGATCAACACCGAGAACCTCAGGCATCCTGACCGAGGGAATTTGCGCAACCTCCTCTTCACGAAGCTGCACGAACGATACAAGTTCCCCGCTGAATTTGAAAACACAAGCCTCAAAGGGAATAAAGTGAACAATGCTGCCCTCACGAAGATGAGCACGGCCCTGTCTACTTGGAAAAGCAATGTGAAGAGAATGATCGAGAAAGGTGAGAGTTATGAGAAGATCAAGGAGAAAAATCCTTCGATCACCGAAGATGACTACAATGACTTCAAGATCAATTGCTCGAGCACCGCAAGCTCCGAATCAAGTAAGTGGGGGAAAGAAATGCGGGAGCTGAACTTAGGGGAACACACACTCGGTCCCGGCGGTTACAGAGTGGCGGAGCCTATATGGGACAAGGAGGAGGCGGACCGTGCCGAGCAAGGCCTACCGCCCCTCTTCGATAAATACGGTGACAAGCAGACCAGGAACTTTGTCAGGGCCCGGTACAAGAAGGACCCGAAAACAAAGGAGCTTACCATGGATCCGAAGACCAGGCAGCTTGAGCTTGTTCTGGTAAGGAATACACCCCCGCGTAATTAGCTCCATATGGTTGCATTCTAATTAATGAAGCCAAATTTCTAAATGGTTCACATTCCTTCCGCAGGCGACTGAAAGCAGTAGCACGGGGTCGACTAAGAGCAACCCTTGGGTCACCACTCTAAATAGGGGGTTGAATGTAATGAAGAATAAGGATAAGCTCAGTAAGCCGACGTCAGCTGGTCGTGTGGCCGGCAAAGGCTTGTCGACAAAATGGGGGTCATACTATTCCGCTGGTGTGCGGAAGGAGAAAAAGACCAGCTCGGAAAGCCAGGCGCGAGAGGTTCAAGAACTCAAGGCATAGGTGGCGTGGATTCCGGAGATTGTCCAAGAGCAAGTGGAACAATGACTCGGAGCAACAATCACCGCCCTTGTGCCTACCTTGATCTCGGGGTTGAGTGCGTGGATTGCGGGCGGCCAACAGGGGCCGCCCCCGATGTCACATCCCTAGCTTCTGGTAATGCTCTAGGCTAGCTTCATGTGTGCATCATGTCTATGTTTTTGAAACTTGAATTGAGGAATATTGGAAGCCTCAAAACCCTAAATAAAAGAGGGGCAAAAACCCTAGAAATCTCATTCATTGCTCCAAAATGCTCTTCTTAAATGTTTGATAATTTTTGGTAAGGGTTCTGGTCCCAACCAAAATATTGAACATTTTTAAGGAATTATTTTTGGGACTTTGGATTTAATTCATTAGCTATTTGAATTTGAATTATATTCATATAATTAGAATATAATTTCAAATATCCCTCAAATATTTTATGAGCTTTTGGAAAAGTCCATCCAGCAAAATAAAAATATTCAGAGGAGCTTTGGCATTGTTTGAATTATTTTTAAATTCAAAACAATGGCAAAAGAATTAAATAAAAAGAAAAACAGAACAGAATTAAATAAAAAAGAACAGAAACTTACCTGGCTTACCTGGCCTCACCCGTGCAGCCCACCAGAACCGGCCCAGCCGGCCCAGCCCGCCACCGCTACTCCCCCCCCCTGTCGTCTTCCTCTTGCTAGTGGGAGCAGCTGCGTGCTCGCACGCGCGCGGCCGAGGAGGCCACCTCCTCCCTGCTTCGGCCACCTCCTGCTTCCTCTCGTCGCCCTGGACCCCGTCCGCGACGCCACGCACCCCCCCAGGCCTCTCACTCTCTCCCGAGCTCTTCCCCCTCCTCTGTTTCTCTCTCCCTCTCGTGCCGAGCGCAGCCGTCGCCACCGACGCTGTTCGCCGCGGCCACCGGCCACCCCTCGCCTCGCCGATGCCTCCAGAAGAACCACCGCGCCTTCTTCTTCGTCTCCACCAACTCACGTGACGCCGGGAGCCCTGCATCGCCGCCCACGTCGCCGTTCCCCTCCTCGGCCACCGGAACTCGCCGCCGTTCGATTCGCCGCCGACAGGACGTCCCCGAGCCCACTTAGCGTCTCGTCCGACTCCCCGTGAGTTCCTCTTCTCCTCCCCTCAATTCCCGCACCTGATTTCGTCCCCTAGCTCCTTCTTCCACCACGGCCGAAGCTCGCCGCCGCCGTGCCTCGTCGCCATCGTGACCAGAGCCACTGGAGCTCCCACCTGAGTGCACCATCGTGCTCAGACCGTCTCCACAAGCCCGTAGCACGCCCCAGCTCGCCTTCCCGTGCCCCCTAGCTCTCGCTCGCGTCTCGCCCGAACTCCGGCCGCCGCCGCGAGCTCCGTTCCGACGAGCTCCGTCGACCCCACGACCTCCCACTCGGTTCTCTGGATGCGCGGGAGCAAGGGCCATCCCCTGGTGCCCTCAGCGCGCCAAACTGACGCCTCTAGCGCAAGTCCGGCGTGCCCCGCCGTGTTCTATGGTCACCGGCGACTCATCGCCGGCGTATCTGACGTGGCGTCGTCATTTAGCGCCAATGACCCCACTAACTAACCCCCAGAGCCACTGACAGCCGGGCCCCACGGCCTAACTAACCGGCTAACTAAAATAGATTAAGTTTAATCTAATTGCAGTGACCCCACGCGTCGGCGTTGACCTTGCTGACGTGGCCTTTGACCGGCCCCACATGTCTGTGACTCCAGCCAGCACTGTGTCACTGACGTGTGGCCCCCACACGTCAGGTTTGACCTGAGCCAGCCCAGTTGACTGCTGACGTCACAGTGACGTGGTGCTGACGCCATAATTCATTTTCTGGAATTATTTTAATTCTAAATATTCAAGAAATTTCAGAAAATGCCTAAAACTTCTAAAATTCATAGAAATTCAACCGTAACTCCAAATTAAATAATTTATATATGAAAAATTATCAGAAAAATTCAAGGAATCCATCTGTACCATTTTCATGCATGTTAGAACAACTTATAGCTGCTGTTTAGCACAAATCAATTAAATGGCATTTGAATAATCACATATGGAGTTTGAATTTGAATCTTGTATTCAAACCAACTTCATTTAATCTGTTGCTAGTTGCATTAGCTCAAAACACATTCATTTTGCCATGTCATGATCATGCATCATATTGTGCATTGCATTGATTGTGTTTCCTTCTGTGTTGCCGGTATTTGTCCCCTCTCGATAGACGTGATACCGATGATGTGATCGTTGACACTGATGAAGACTCAATGTTATCTTCAGAAGTGCCAGGCAAGCAAAACCCCCTTGTTCATTCCGATACAATCCTACTCTCTCGCTCCTGCTCTCTTTTACTGCATTAGGACAACACCGATTCATCTGTTACTTGCTGCGGTAGCTGAACCCCTTTGTCCTTTGCATGACCTGTCATTGCCACAGTAAATAGATGAAACCCACTAGCATGAGTAGGAGTTGTTTGAGCCCTGATGTGCCTACTCATTCATGTTTGTTTGTCATGCCTGCTATTGCTTAGAGTTGAGTCAGGTCTGATTCATCGGGGATGAATCAGAGGCGTGTGAACCTGTCCTACTGTGTGTGAGCTAAGTGTGTGAACACGATTTGGTAAAGGTAGCGGTGAGAGGCCATGTAGGAGTACATGGTGGGTTGTCTCATTGAAGCCGTCCTCAGGAACTGAGTTCTGTATTGGTGATCCATGATTCATCTACTACCACGCATTGGGCCCGAAACCAATGGACCCTCTCGGCTTCTTGATCACCCTTGTCCTCTGTCCAGGAGTTGCAAGTAGTTTCTTGTGTTTGTAGTATGCTGGAGGCCGTGCGCAGCGCTGACCGTAGGGGTGGGCTGTGATGCGGTAGGCACGTGGCACGGTGTACCGGGCGCCCGTTTGGTGTCTCGGGAACCCTGTTCACATCGTTTGGGGCTGTGAGCGAAACTCCGGCCGGATCTCCTCATGGATGGAACCCGAATAGGCGATAAACCTGGACTAGAGACTTGAGTGTTTAGGTAGGCCGTGGCCGACACCCACGTTGGGCTTCCGCTTGAAGGTTGCCGAGTACATGTCGTGTAAACGGCGGTAAGTGGTGAGAGCGTGTGTGAAGAAGTACACCCCTGCCGGGTTAACATCATCTATTCGAATAGCCGTGTCCGCGGAAAAGGACTTCTGGGTTGCTTATATCAGTTCATAGACAAGTGAAAGTGGATACTCTAAAATACGCAAGATAAGCGTGAGTGCTATGGATGGCGTTCTCGTAGGGGAACGAGAGTGGATCCATAGTGGTGTATTGATATGGTGAATATGTGGACTCGTGTGCGCCACCTCAAAAGAGTCGCTTGCAGTCGTAGTTTAGGATAGCCACCGAGTCAAAGCTGGCTTGCTGCAGTCAAACCCCACCATCCCTTTGTTGATAATGATGCATATGTAGATAGTTCTGATGTAAGTCTTGCTGGGTACATTTGTACTCACGTTTGCCTATTTTATGTTTTTGCAGAGAGACTTCAGTCTCACTAGTATTTCCGCGTGGTCTTCGACGTTTAGCTTGTTACCTCAGCTACGATCTTGTGCCTCGGCAGGATTTGGTAGATAGTCAGGCTTCTCAGCCTTTTTCATCTATAGATGTCTGTACTCAGACATGATAGCTTCCGCTTGTGCTTGATTTGTATGCTCTGAATGTTGGGTCATGAGACCCATGTTTGTAATATCTCGCCCCTCGGAGCCTATTGAATAGATTACTTGAGTCATAGAGTCATGTTGTGATGCCATGTTGTGTTTGCACATATCGAGCATATTGTGTGTATGTTATTGAAATGCTTGGTATGTGTGGGATCTGACCATCTAGTTGTTTATCTTTAGTAGCCTCTCTTACGGGGAAATGTCTCCTAGTGTTTCCACCGAGCCATGGTAGCTTGCTACTGCTCCGGAACACTTAGGCTGGCCGGCATGTGTCCTTCTTCGTTCCTGTGTCTGTCCCTTCGGGGAAATGTCACTCGATGAATACCGGAGTCCTGTTAGCCCGCTACAGCCCGGTTCACCGGAGTCCTGCTAGCCCAGTGCTACAGCCTGGATTCACTCGCTGATGACCGACACGTTCGATGCTGGGTCATGGATGCCTGTCCCTGTAAGTCTGTGCCACTTTGGGTTTACGACTAGCCATGTCAGCCCGGGCTCCTTATCATATGGATGCTAGCGACACTGTCATATACGTGTGCCAAAAGGCGCAAACGGTCCCGGGCAAAGGTAATGCGACACCCGTGGGGATACCGTGCGTGAGGCCGCAAAGTGATATGAGGTGTTACATGCTAGATCGATGTGGCATTGAGTCGGGGTCCTGACAGCGTTGGTATCAGAGCTTGACTGCCTGTAGGATTACCAAGCCAAACTGGTCGAAGTTGAGTCTAGAAATTCTTTAGTTATATAAGGGAATTGATTGTGGGATGGAACGTAAGGCTCTTTTTACTCCTTATACCTTATGCCCTTCTGATCTGAGTCATCTTATCTTTCCTACGGGGATTAAGAACTAGGCTATCTCTTCTTGCTATTAGGACCACGTGTTACTAATCAGTAGACTTATAAGATTGTTGGATTTAAGTCTCATTTCAGTTCCTACTACTTCCGTATGTTAATTGTTGATCTCGGAACCTTGATATTGTGCTTCTGAGTGGTTATCCCACCATTTTTGTGATTGTCCCAAATCTTTTTGAGCAATTACAGCCGTTATGCTGTCCGAGTCATTCCAGGTTTCTAAATAGTCTGATGCATTTGCAAAATCCTTTCCCTCTGGTTTCGATGCTCCTTTATGCCAGCTCAATCACACTAATTGTTGAGTTGAGGTATTCTACTGCCTCGACCTTTATGTTGGAATAATTATTATGACCCTAGGTGTCTCAGGGGATCATCTAGTAATTTAGCCATGATTTGTGTTCCCAGCGTGATGATTCTGGCCATCATTCTCGGAAGCATCCCGTGATGCTACTTAGTAGTAGGTATTCTACTCCTGGGTTCTGAACCCGAGATTCACTCTACCTACTTCATGTTGATAGTAATTGCTAGTGCCTTTAGGATATTAGTAACCTTTGCGATAGTCCTTGAAGTCCGTGGTATCTTCTTCTTCCAAATACCATGAACTACTTATGGCAGATGTTTATTGGATCAAAAAAAAATCACAATTAGAGTACTCTTGAGGAGTTCTCCATTCATAAATCGTGACTCTGCCAGTTCTACCTTTCTGCATGGGTTATCCGGAAGAAATATGTTGAACTTGGTTCGACATACTAATCTATGCATCCACAACTCAGAAAGTTATATGTTCCTTTGAGTTGTTCTCTTTAGTTGCATTCTGACCCTCGTCTATCAATTGATAGTCAAGAGTATGCGTGCGTTCGTTCATCGATGCCTATGACTCTTGTGGTCTGTCAAGCCATTCTATTCCGGAATGACTAGGAGAAACAAACTCCAGTACCTCTTCCATATCTAGGATTGGGTCAAAGTAGTTGTATTCCGCAGATCAAATGCCAATCCAGCTTTTGTTCTGTTCTACCTTGGAGTATCACCATCTTTATATCGGGATTGTTATAGGAATTGCACACCATCCTATGAACTCTTGGTACAGTGATACTTCTTGCCATCACTGTTCATTCCTCGGCCCTCATGTTGATGCAACCGGAATACCGACAAATGAATTGTGATGTGTGAAATCAATACTGCTAGCAACTCTGTTGCTTGGTAGTTAAAGGATAATAATTTCATTCTTAGTATGTTGGTTTTCGAATCATCCTTCTAAGACTGATCGTGCTACCTAGTCCTTATTTCGGTGCACCCTTCGATTGATGAGTTAGGATCTTGTCAAGTCCTCACTCATTTGATCATATCGTCTTGCCCTCAAAAGCAAGATTGTTCTCGAGCTTAGTAACATACCGGTGGTTCGTGACTTTCCAAATATCTTCTTGGAAGTATTACCAGGTCGTCACCTGACCGTTATGTTGAGCTCGTGATCAAGTTGGCTTCTTATGAACCACCTTCTCTCCAAGAATCGGTGTTAGATATCCCTGAGCTAGTTGGTTAAGCTAGACAACAACTTGGAGAGTTGAAAGATAAAAGCTTGTCTGACTTAGTTCGTTCCAAAGGGATATTCTTGTGTAGTGTGTGTTGAAGAAAGATGATATCTTCATCGATTGGTCCTTGTGATCAGTTGCTGGACCTATTGTCTTATCAATCCTTTGATTTGAGTGTGGGCTATCATCAAATCAAATCAGTACCAACGATGCTCGTAATGTTGTCTTATTCGTGGTTGATCCCTCGAGCATACACCATTATATCTTTTGGGTCTGACCAATGCTATCACTTGTTCACTTAACTATGGAATTCCTTTTAAAAGGAAACCCAAATGAATTGTTGTTGAGCCCATTGACAACATCCTTGTCTTCTCCATAATTTTGCTGAACATTAAGCTAGTGTTGGAAACTTTTGAAAGCATTTGTTCATGCTAGCTCATGAAGCATATGTTTGGATGATGGTAGTGACTTCCTTTAGTTCATGTGCATCTGATGCAAGTTGCCGCCGTGGATTCGAGAAAGTCAATGTTGCTTTCTTTGGAATCATTCCAAATCAGTCATGCACACGTGCGAAGAATGCTGTGGTTTGAAGACTTGCAACCTTCAATCTATATGTATCCCTAGCACACCAAGCCACTGATTGATTTGTTCAAGGAGAAGGAGTTCCTTCATAAGAGCTAATCCGGACTTATGAAAGAACTTCGATACCCTCGTTGATGGTTCCCCCTCCTGAACTCGGTAGTGTTTTATTATAAGACTACCACGTGGTCATGCTTGTCTGGGACAACGTGTTCACATGTTTGTAGCAGAACCAGCTCATGTTTTGGAGCTTGCTATCGTAGTTCATCTCCCGAGAATCCCGCAACGTCATCTCGTCGATTTGTGTTGCAACCTTTCATTTTTCTTCCTAAGACTCGATGAGCCTGGAATATCCTAACACCAACCAGAGCTGAATCTCAGGCAGATATGATGGTTGGAACATTTCCCTAAGAACTATAATATTGGTCTCTCGATAACCGGTAAGGTGGATGTCGTGGCCAACACACCCATCCGGTAGACCTATTATTATAGTATCTTGTTTGAGGAAGTTGGCCACCCCCCCCCATAGGGATTTCGTAGGATTTACTCCCTAGTTGCCCCTATGGATTTTTGTGTTCCCGAAGTCCGACCTTTACTTGATGTTCTAGTTATCAAACCATATCTATGAATGGGTTACACTAGCACGTCAAGGAGAACATTAGAAGCGGAGTGCTAAATGTCTCTCGGTCGATCATCCAGATTTTGTTCCTTGGCCTCGCTAGGGTGAAATCTGAGTTGATGTTATCTTCCTATGCATTTGCATCGCCCATCGTTGTTCATCATGGTGGTATGTTGTGTTGCCAGGATCCTTGACACGGATGTTGGTAAAACCTTGATGAATGTGGAAATGCTCAAGTTCTTGAGAGCACGCACAAGCGCTACGTGTTATCATCGGCACTAACTGGGTTGCTCTTAGTTTCCTCGGCAAATGCTATGACCTTTTCAAACAGTGAATTCACTCTCTTTGTTGGGTTATTCCCCAGTTACTAGAATCATTCCCAGCATTTGCATTTTGTTCCCAGCTTGCACCGCCAATGTGCCATTCTACCATGGGTCTCTTCCATTTCCGGTGATAAGCAAATTCATCCACTACGTTGTCTTCAACAAGGTAATCCACATCATCCAAGTCCGAGTATGCCATTCTACCGACCCCCTCCAAACGATCGCTCAAGAATTGCCTTAGGCTGGTATAAAGAGTTTCAATGATCTCGGAATCAAAAGTAATTCTTTTTGCCACTTAAGGGGATATCTCTACGAGTCACCTTCCCTAAGGTGTATCGTTATGGTATCATGGCAACTCAACTCCTCGCTACGTGACAATCGTTTACCACCTTCTTAGGTGTGGAATTGTTGTCTACCTAGTGAACCTTCGTTATTCGTTTCTTTCCACCCCTCTTGATGTGTATCTCGTGTCTCAACCCGAGAGATGGTCTTATGTCTCATTTCGTGAGTTGTTCGATCTTCGAGGAGATCGACCCTTCTAGAGTCTCCTTCTTTCCTCCATGTCATGTTGACAGGATTTTTCAAGGCAAGACTTCAAGACAAAATGGTGTTCAAATCAACGTTCATTTGAAGTGCACCCTGGATCATGAAGATTATACTAGTTTGCGTTTCCCCTTCACCCTACCCTACGCTTGAATCTCGGGACGAGATTTTTGTTTAGTGGGGGTGAGTTGTCACATCCCTAGCTTCTGGTAATGCTCTAGGCTAGCTTCATGTGTGCATCATGTCTATGTTTTTGAAACTTGAATTGAGGAATATTGGAAGCCTCAAAACCCTAAATAAAAGAGGGGCAAAAACCCTAGAAATCTCATTCATTGCTCCAAAATGCTCTTCTTAAATGTTTGATAATTTTTGGTAAGGGTTCTGGTCCCAACCAAAATATTGAACACTTTTAAGGAATTATTTTTGGGACTTTGGATTTAATTCATTAGCTATTTGAATTTGAATTATATTCATATAATTAGAATATAATTTCAAATATCCCTCAAATATTTTATGAGCTTTTGGAAAAGTCCATCCAGCAAAATAAAAATATTCAGAGGAGCTTTGGCATTGTTTGAATTATTTTTAAATTCAAAACAATGGCAAAAGAATTAAATAAAAAGAAAAACAGAACAGAATTAAATAAAAAAGAACAGAAACTTACCTGGCTTACCTGGCCTCACCCGTGCAGCCCACCAGAACCGGCCCAGCCGGCCCAGCCCGCCACCGCTACTCCCCCCCCTGTCGTCTTCCTCTTGCCAGTGGGAGCAGCTGCGTGCTCGCACGCGCGCGGCCGAGGAGGCCACCTCCTCCCTGCTTCGGCCACCTCCTGCTTCCTCTCGTCGCCCTGGACCCCGTCCGCGACGCCACGCACCCCCCCCAGGCCTCTCACTCTCTCCCGAGCTCTTCCCCCTCCTCTGTTTCTCTCTCCCTCTCGTGCCGAGCGCAGCCGTCGCCACCGACGCTGTTCGCCGCGGCCACCGGCCACCCCTCGCCTCGCCGATGCCTCCAGAAGAACCGCCGCGCCTTCTTCTTCCTCTCCACCAACTCACGTGACGCCGGGAGCCCTGCATCGCCGCCCACGTCGCCGTTCCCCTCCTCGGCCACCGGAACTCGCCGCCGTTCGATTCGCCGCCGACAGGACGTCCCCGAGCCCACTTAGCGTCTCGTCCGACTCCCCGTGAGTTCCTCTTCTCCTCCCCTCAATTCCCGCACCTGATTTCGTCCCCTAGCTCCTTCTTCCACCACGGCCGAAGCTCGCCGCCGTCGTGCCTCGTCGCCATCGTGACCAGAGCCACTGGAGCTCCCACCTGAGTGCACCATCGTGCTCAGACCGTCTCCACAAGCCCGTAGCACGCCCCAGCTCGCCTTCCCGTGCCCCCTAGCTCTCGCTCGCGTCTCGCCCGAACTCCGGCCGCCGCCGCGAGCTCCGTTCCGACGAGCTCCGTCGACCCCACGACCTCCCACTCGGTTCTCTGGATGCGCGGGAGCAAGGGCCATCCCCTGGTGCCCTCAGCGCGCCAAACTGACGCCTCTAGCGCAAGTCCGGCGTGCCCCGCCGTGTTCTATGGTCACCGGCGACTCATCGCCGGCGTATCTGACGTGGCGTCGTCATTTAGCGCTAATGACCCCACTAACTAACCCCCAGAGCCACTGACAGCCGGGCCCCACGGCCTAACTAACCGGCTAACTAAAATAGATTAAGTTTAATCTAATTGCAGTGACCCCACGCATCGGCGTTGACCTCGCTGACGTGGCCTTTGACCGGCCCCACATGTGTGTGACTCCAGCCAGCACTGTGTCACTGACGTGTGGCCCCCACACGTCAGGTTTGACCTGAGCCAGCCCAGTTGACTGCTGATGTCACAGTGACGTGGTGCTGACGCCATAATTCATTTTCTGGAATTATTTTAATTCTAAATATTCAAGAAATTTCAGAAAATGCCTAAAACTTCTAAAATTCATAGAAATTCAACCGTAACTCCAAATTAAATAATTTATATATGAAAAATTATCAGAAAAATTCAAGGAATCCATCTGTACCATTTTCGCATGTTAGAACAACTTATAGCTGCTGTTTAGCACAAATCAATTAAATGGCATTTGAATAATCACATATGGAGTTTGAATTTGAATCTTGTATTCAAACCAACTTCATTTAATCTGTTGCTAGTTGCATTAGCTCAAAACACATTCATTTTGCCATGTCATGATCATGCATCATATTGTGCATTGCATTGATTGTGTTTCCTTCTGTGTTGCCGGTATTTGTCCCCTCTCGATAGACGTGATACCGATGATGTGATCGTTGACACTGATGAAGACTCAATGTTATCTTCAGAAGTGCCAGGCAAGCAAAACCCCCTTGTTCATTCCGATACAATCCTACTCTCTCGCTCCTGCTCTCTTTTACTGCATTAGGACAACAACGATTCATCTGTTACCTGCTGCGGTAGCTGAACCCCTTTATCCTTTGCATGACCTGTCATTGCCACAGTAAATAGATGAAACCCACTAGCATGAGTAGGAGTTGTTTGAGCCCTGTTGTGCCTACTCATTCATGTTTGTTTGTCATGCCTGCTACTGCTTAGAGTTGAGTCAGGTCTGATTCATCGGGGATGAATCAGAGGCGTGTGAACATGTCCTATTGTGTGTGAGCTAAGTGTGTGAACACGATTTGGTAAAGGTAGCGGTGAGAGGCCATGTAGGAGTACATGGTGGGTTGTCTCATTGCAGCCGTCCTCAGGAACTGAGTTCTGTGTTTGTGATCCATGATTCAGCTACTACCATACATTGGGCCCTGAAATATGACCCCGCTCGACTTCTTATTCACCCTTGTCCTCTGTCCAGGAGTTGCAAGTAGTTTCTGGTGTTTGTAGTATGCTGGAGGCCGTGGACAGCGCTGACCGTAGGGGTGGGCTGTGATGCGGTAGGCACGTGGCCGGGTATACCGGGCGCCCGTTTGGTGTCACGGAACCCTGTTCACATCGTTTGGGGCTGTGAGCGAAACTCCGGCCGGATCTCCTCATGGATGGAACCCGAATAGGGATAAACCTGGACTAGAGACTTGAGTGTTTAGGTAGGTCGTGGTCTACACCCACGTCGGCTTTTGCTTGAAGTCTGCCGAGCACATGTCGTGTGCAGACGCTAAGTGGTGGAAACATGTATGAAGAAGTACACCCCTGCAGGGTTAACATCATCTATTCGAATAGCCGTGTCCGCGGAAAAGGACTTCTGGGTTGCTTATATCAGTTCATAGACAAGTGAAAGTGGATACTCTAAAATACGCAAGATAAGCGTGAGTGCTATGGAAGGCGTTCTCGTAGGGAGACGGGAGCGGATCCATAGTGGTGTATTGATATGGTGAATATGTGGACTCGTGTGCGCCACCTCAAAAGAGTCGCTTGCAGTCGTAGTTTAGGATAGCCACCGAGTCAAAGCTGGCTTGCTGCAGTTAAACCCCACCATCCCCTTTGTTGATAATGATGCATATGTAGATAGTTCTGATGTAAGTCTTGCTGGGTACATTTGTACTCACGTTTGCCTACTTTATGTTTTTGCAGAGAGACTTCAGTCTCACTAGTAGTTCCACATGGACTTCGACGTTTAGCTTGATACCTCAGCTACGATCTTGTGCCCTCGGCAGGATCTGATAGATAGTCAGGCTTCTCAGCCTTTTTCATTTATAGATGTCTGTACCCAGACATGATAGCTTCCGCTTGTGCTTTGACTTGTATGCTCTGATTGTTGGGTCGTGAGACCCATGTTTGTAATATCTCGCTCCTCGGAGCCTATTGATTAAAATACTTGAGTCATAGAGTCATTTTGTGATGCCATGTTGTATTGCACATATCGAGCATATTGTGTGTATGTTATTGAAATGCTTGGTATGTGTGGGATCTGACCATCTAGTTGTTTATCTTTAGTAGCCTCTCTTACCGGGAAATGTCTCCTAGTGTTTCCATTGAGCCTTGGTAGCTTGCTACTGCTTCGGAACACTTAGGCTGGCCGGCATGTGTCCTTCTTCGTTCCTGTGTCTGTCCCTTCGGGGAAATGTCATGCGATGAATACCGGAGTCTTGTTAGCCCACTACAGCCCGGTTCACCGGAGTCCTGCTAGCCCAGTGCTACAGCCTGGATTCACTCGCTGATGACCGACACGTTCGATGCTGGGTCATGGATGCCTGTCCCTGTAAGTCTGTGCCACTTTGGGTTTACGACTAGCCATGTCAGCCCGGGCTCCTTATCATATGGATGCTAGCGACACTGTCATATACGTGTGCCAAAAGGCGCAAACGGTCCCGGGCAAAGGTAATGCGACACCCGTGGGGATACCGTGCGTGAGGCCGCAAAGTGATATGAGGTGTTACATGCTAGATCGATGTGGCATTGAGTCGGGGTCCTGACACCCGATTCCTAGCTTCACGGCCAGCAACTCGCATAATGCGATGGCGGGGCCATTGGTGCCTCCGGCGGAGGCGACATTGGTGTCTCCGACGCCGGCACGGGAGCTTAATGCACCCGGGTGTACGCCGGCCGACACCTCTGCAGCAAGCGGCACCTCCGTCAACTGCACGCCCGCTTGGCGGTGCGTCGACATTAGCCGAGCTCGATGCCATCATCACGGTAACTAATTAAGCCTCTCTCGGCCGAGGACTTCATCTCCTTGCCTTTGACTGGGCATCCCTGACACCCTACATGTTTTCGCAGGGCGCCGCCGACGTTCCGTGCACTCTCCTCCACTTCGTGAACAACGAGTTGGTCGATGTCGCCAAGGGCAAAATCGTTCAACCGGGCAACCCCTTGTTCCACGGTACCCAGATGCCACCCAACTTGTTTAGGGTTCAACTAGTTCGGGTGCTGCCAGGCTGCGACGACTTGTTACCTCCGATTCGACCCGTCGGGGCCGACGATGAAGACGTGATGACCCTCAGCGCCTGCCTGAGCTGGCCCCTGCTTTGGCCGAAGAGCCAGATTCGTTTGGGGGCGGGGGACACCACCCCAAAGACAACACCGCCAGTCGTGCCGGCACCAACTCGGCCCCATGGCAAGACCGCCATAACGGTGCCGGACATCCCTATGCCACTGGATCCAAACATGCATATGGCACAGGATCAGAACGACGACGACGACGAAGATGATACATTTGGCAACGTCGATCAGTACTTTGCCAAACATGGGTACGATGGCGACTTCATGGGGCCTCCTTCTCAAGAACCAAACCCAACAAAAGACGTGTGCGATCTAGCTGGTACCGCGGAGAAGCCAAGTTGCAACAGGCGGCGTCTGACGTTCAGCTCTCAGGAGACGCCTCCAGCTGCCGACTTCACCGAGCCTCAGATAGGCGAGGTGCGAAATATTATCAGCCCCAACACACTCAAGAAGGCGGTCTGTGAGCAGAACTCGGTCCCATTACAGGAGAAGAAGAAGGCACGCAAAAGAAAGACTAAGAAGGGTGCGAGCCAGCCGGCACCGAGTACGATCCGTGCTCAGGACGGGCCACCTTCACCGCAGGATATCTCGAGGAGGGTGCATGTGGCGGGTAGGGCGATGCTACCGACAAATATGCTCAATGCTGCAACCGGTGCTATGCGGAGTCTGCATGACAGTGTTCTTTCTTTGGAGAAGCGGCGTCTCAGGGAGAAGGATGTGGCATACCCAGTTTTCGCGGCCAAGGTGCCAGAGGGCAAGGGCTTTGTGGATAACTCCATCGGGCGTA
>NC_041385.1:828044085-828046431 GCF_002162155.2 Triticum dicoccoides
CATCCGCTGCACTACACCTTCGTTCGGCTATTTTCGCTGAGTATGGAGATGCGGATCATTCGCGACAAGACCCCGGACATCGTGATAGTCGACCCCTTCTACATGCGTGCCAAGATCTTGGGCAGCGCTGGGGACCGGCAAGTCACGAGTTCTTACCTCGAAGGCGTCATTCTGGCAAACCAAGATAAGGATAACTTCCTCGTGCCTTACTTTCCCGAGTAAGTCCTCCCCTCAACCGGCCCGTAACATATGAATTCTTACATTTCGATCGTTTTTCTTTTAACATTCCGTGTTTTCTGCAGTGACACACGTTGCACGCTCATCCTCCTAAGCCCCAAATATTCCATGGCCACGTATTTCGACCCGGACCGTTAGTCGAACGTAGACTACACAAATGTCAAGAAGGTTCTTGATGATGTTCTCCCCGGCTACGCCAAATCTGGAAGCACCTTCACCAGGCCTATTCGTAAGTACGGCAAGCACGTGTTCTCCCACAATACGACGTTCTGCTGCGTCAAGCAGCCGCCTGGCGGTCAGAAGGGTGCCTACTACGCCATCCATCACATGCGGGCGATCGTACGGGACCATCATCAACTTCTGCTACCGAGTAAACTCAAAGATTGGGCCGCGAGCGTGTCGGCAATCCAGGACACGGACCTCCGACAAGAACTCTTTCGCATCCAGTCGGAGTTTGCGGAAATCATCCATCAAGATGTCCTTCGTACCTCGGGGCAGTTCTACCTCAGAAATCAACCGTCCAACAGTGACATCGACACAATGCTACAAATGCAGGCTGACAACGACCGTTATTTCATGACTCCCACGATAGACGGCGGCTTCATCCACGCTCCGGTCCCTTGAGTCGAGTCGAAAGCAGTGATGCTGTGTCTAGTTCTGAAACATCGATTGGCTCATGTTGTAATTAAACTTTAATGAACTTGTAGTATGTCTCTTTGGTTTCGAGAGTCGTTCAACTTAGATGTAATCGATGCTATTAATGTCTTGCTTTTCTCTTTCGATCGTTCTGTTGCATAATTATATATTGCTTATGTATTGTCTGTGAATTGGTACTAACGTTTCGTTTGGCTAGTGCATAGCGATGCCGACGTATGTCATGTACAAGGGTAAGGTTCCCGGAGTCTACGATGACTGGGAGGAGTGTCGGAGAAAGGTTCACCAAATCAGCGGTAACAGTTACAAAGGGTACACCACTAGGGCCGAGGCCGAATCTAGATACGCCCGCTATCTAGCGGGAGATGGGAGGGAGCGTTGGAGGAACCGGATGAAGACGAGTTTCATCGTGATGATGCTCATCGTGATGACCGCAGCTCTCTTCTATGTGATGGTAGTTTAGATGATCGATATCGACTTATAATGTGAAGACAAACTCGCTACTCGCGGTCTCGAGACTTGTAATATAATGTTCTATCTTTGTTCGGTCTTCTCAATTCGGAGACTAATATGATGAATTGTATTCGGAGACTAATATGATGAATTGTATTCTTCTATTGTATTCGATGAATCTGTTGTTGATGTGTGCATTCTATATTTTGTCAAATTATACATTTTGTAACCTGTGCAAAAAACAGAAAATAAAAAAATAAAAAAAACCTAATATTCATACTAATGGCGCATCACATGACAGTGCGCCATTAGTATGACAAAGCATACTAATGGCGCATCACTGGTAAGTTCGCCATTAATATGCCATGGTTACTAATGGCGCATCCAGTGGTGGTGCGCCATTAGTATGCCAAATCACCTGGATATACATGGCCCCTGGGAGGCATACTAATGGCGCACCCTGGCCTATACTAATGGCGCACCCGCGGTGCGACATTAGTATACCAGATACTAATGGCGCACCAGGTGGTGCGCCATTAGTAAAAAATACTAATGGCGTGCTGTTAATGGCGCACCACAGATGCGCCATTAATGGCCATACTAGGTGCGCCATTAGTAGGGGTTTTTATAGTAGGGCTAGTGGGATAGATTAAAACAAAATTCTAATGGCGCACTGAGCGCTGGTGCGCCATTAGAATAGTCGTACTTATGGCGCACGAGAGGGTGGTGCGCCATTAGAAAGCTTTCCCCCACACTAAATCCCCAATCTCTCTAATCTCTCCCCTGCCTCATCGATCTCACCCGCTGCCCCCCGTGTTCGCCGTCCCCCTCGCCGCCCCCCTCGCCTCCTTCGCTGTCCCCGAGCCGAGCGCCGCCTTCCTCGCCGCCTCCCTCACCGTCCCCGAGCTGAGCGCCGCCTCCCTCGCCGTCCCCGAGCCGAGTGCCCTCGACGTCCTCCCGCCCAAGCGCCCTCTCCCCCCGCGGCCCCGCCTGCGCCCTCGA